>NW_007249774.1:547751-551330 GCF_000164805.1 Carlito syrichta
CATGCACTACCACGCCTGACTGATTTTTTTATTTATTGTAGAGATGAGGTCTCGCTGCCTAGGCGGGTCTCGAACCCGCAGGCTCAGGCAATTCACTCACCTCAGCCTCCCAAAGGCGCAGGATTACAGGCTGAGCCATCGAGCCCGGCTGGCATCTTCTTTCAATAGAAGACTCTTTCTCCACATTAACAACCTATCGTTCAGTGTGGACACCTTCATCAAGGATCTCAGTTAGACTTCCTGAATAACTTGCTGCAGCTTACCTATCTGTACTTGCTGCTTCTCTTTGCTCTTTTATGTCATGGAGATGGCTTCTTTCATTAAGCCTCATGAGTCAACCTCTGCTAGCTTCAAACTTTTCTTCTGCAGCACATCTCCCAGCCTTCACATAATTGAGCATAGTTGGGGCTTTGCTCTGAAATAGGCATTGGCTTAAAGGAATGTCGCATCTGGTTTGATCTTCTATCCAGACCACTAGAACTTTTCCCACATCAGCAATAAGGCTGTTCTGTGTTGTGATACTTTGTGTTTGCTAGAGTAGTACTTTAAATTCCTTCCAGAAATTTTTCCTTTCTTTTTTTTTTTCATTCACAGCATAACTGTAGCATAAGAGGCCTAACTTTTATCCTATCTGGGCTTCCAAAGTACCTCCCTCACTAAGCTTAATCATCTCTAGCTTTTGGTGTAAAGCGAGAGGTATGTGACTGTTCTTTTCACTTGAACACTTAGAGGCCAATGTAAGTTTATTGATTAACTTAATTTCATTATTGTTGTGGGCTAGAGAAAAGGGAGGTTTGAGGAGAGGGCGAGAGATGCGGGAATGGCTGGTTGGGGGAGCACTCAGAACACACACAGTTATTAAGTTTGCAGCTCTTTATGGGCACAGTTGGTGGCACTTGAATTACCCTAGTAACATCAGAGATCACTGACCACAGACCACTGTAATAGATATCATAATAATGAAGTCTGAAATATGGAGAGGATCTCCGCAATGTTATACAGAGACATGAAGTGAGCACATGCTAGTGGGAAAATGGTACTGATACTAGAGGTTGCCACAAAACTTCAATTTGTAAAAAATACATCTGTGAAGTGCAATAAGTGAAACACAATAACACAAAGTATGTCTGTATGTGTTTAACAAGAGAGAATCAGAATGTGGGAAGGAACAACTGAGAACTGCAAGAAGAAATAGACAAGTGCGCGATTATAATTGGAGACTTCAACAAGCCTTTTGTCAGTAATTGATAGATCTAGCAAGCAGAAAATCAGTAGTTGATCTGAACAGTGCTATCAATCAACTTGATTTAATTGACATTTATAAAACACTCCATCTAACGACAGCAGAATATATTTCCTCCTAAGTTCACATGACTCAAAACAAATTACTCTCTGCGTCGTAAACCATTACATTTGATAAATTTTTAAAAATCATAAAAATACATTTTAGACCACAATGGAACTGAACTAGAAATCAAATAATAGAAAAAAGAAAAAAGAAAATATTCAATGTCCTAGTGATTAAGCAACACATTTCCAATAGCATACAGGTTTTAAAAAACCTCAAGAGAAATTTGAAAAGTAACTTGAACTAAATAAAAATAAAAATTATAAAAATAAAATTATAAAAAATGTGTGGGAGGAAGTAAGAGCATTTTAAAGTAGCATTTATAGCATAAAATACATATATTAGAAAGACAAAATTTTAAATAAATACAATCTTTCCCCTTAGAAATATAGAAGATGAACCATTCAACTCTATAGCAAGAAGAAGAAAAGTAATAAAACAAGACATAAGAACAGAAATCAATGAAGCTGAAGACAAGAAAAGAATAGAAAAAATAAAATAACACCTAAATAAAAGGAGGGATAGTCCATGTTCATGGAGTGGAAGATTTAATATTGTTAAGGTGTCTATTTCTTCCAAATTGATCTAAAAATTCAATGCAATACTAATAAAAATCTCCACAAGTCATTTTGTAACTATAAATGAATAGATTCTAAAGTTGACATAAAAAGTCAAAAACTGTAGAGTAGTCAACACAATATTGAACAAAAATAACACATTGGGAGATGGTTGAGGAAAGGAGGAAGCTGTTGAATATGTGAAATATAGGGTTTTGTTTCTTTTTAGGATGGTGAAACTCTTCTCTGTGTCACCATAATAGTGAATATACAATAATTTTTTTTTGCTAAAACCCATAGAACTTTGCAGTACAGAAAGTGAAACTTAATATATGCAAATATAAATGAAAATAATCTAGGTTGGTGGAATTCTTGTATGGAATGCAGAATGCAACAAAACAATCTGACTGCATTGCAAATATATAGAACAGACTCAGTGAAGGGGGTAAGAAAAATGTTGCTGACAGATAACTTTGGAAATGAGTAGACAATGTAAGATTAGAGTAAAAATTCTGTACATAAGTGCATAGTCCAGTTGAATAAATTATTTCCCATGGGAGTATGAGCTAATAATTCAGATACTGCTATTCATGTAAATAGAATAGAACAATTATGTAAATGAATGGTGGATGGTTGAAGCCAGGTTTCTCGCTGTTAGTGTAGGACTTTACAGATAAGCAATGAGAGGAGGCTTGAATGATCACGTGGTGGTAGATTAAAGACAAGCCTTTAGTGTGAACTCATGCTTAGCTTAAGATAGATGGATAGATGGATGGATAGATCTAGAAATACTAATAAATGTGTGTACAGACATGAGTTAGTAGGCACATATATTTCAAAGCTCAGTTAGTTGAGATTTTTTTTTGAAGCAATGATACTCTATTAGTCACAAGCATATCTCTCACTATATATATATTTATTGATCAATATTTTTAAATTATGATGTTGTGGGGTACAGTTAAGGGTTAGGTATACAAATACGTTTCATTCAGGCACCCTATTGATTAGAGGTGTTTCCCCATCCCCAGACAGATATTTGCTCGTTAATCCCATCTCCCTCCCCCCCTATAGTTTCCCACTACTGTCAGTCATTTACTTATAGTATTAGATTGGATGTTCAAGGTCCATTATATGTGTGAAAACATGTGATACTTTGACCTTTGTTTTTGTGAGAGGTCACTCAGTATTATAGACTCTAGTTCCATCCAGGTTGCTGCAAAATTCATGGTTTTGTTCTTTTTTATGGCTGCGTAGTATTCCATCATGTATATGTACCACACTTTTCTAATCCAATCCTCTTTTGATGGGCAGCATGGTTGCTTCCAAGTTCTTGCTATTGTGAACAATGCTGCGATAAACATACGTGTGCAGGTGTCTTTTTTGTAGAGTGATTAGTGTTCTTCCGGATATATTCCCATTAGGGTGATTGTGGGCTCGTATGGGAGGTAGATATTTAGAGCTTTTAGGAATCGCCACACTACTTTCCACAGAGGTTACACTAGTTTACACTCCACCAGCAGTGTAGAAGTGTTCCCTATTCTCCACACCCTCTCCAGCAGCTGCTATTTTTTGAGTTGTTGATAATTGCCATTCTGACTGAAGTGGTATCTCAGTGTGGTTTTGATTTGCATCTCCCTGATGATTAGTGAAGTTGAACATTTCTTCATATGTCTG
>NW_007249774.1:551824-616261 GCF_000164805.1 Carlito syrichta
GACCACATACAGAAGATTGAAACAGGACCCCTACCTATCCCCATGCACAAAGGTTAACTCCAAATGGATCAGACACCTAGATGTAAAACCTCAAACCATAAGAACCTTAGAAAATGAAGGACATACCCTCATGGAAATTGGAACTGGCCTCCAATTCCTGAACACAACCCAAAACCCACAGGTCATAAGAAAGAGGATAGACAAGTGGGATCTTATCAAACTGACAAGCTTCTGCAAAGTCAAAGAAACCATCAAGAGAGCAGGGAGACAGCCTACACTCTGGGAAAAAATGTTTGCCAACACCAGGTCAGACAAAGGCTTAACATCTTTGATCTACAAGGATCTCTCACAATATTTTGATTTCAAATACTATTCTCCAATAAAGGAAAGTAAGGATCCTTGGAGAACTGGCTTTTTCTAGAACTGAGGTAGAAAGTATATAAGATTGTTATAAGTATATAAGAAGCATCAAAAAGTGAAATAAGGCAATGCATGGTAGCTTATGCCTGCAATTCAGACAGTTTGGAAGGCTCAGGCAGGAGGATTACTTAAGCCCAGGAGTTTGAGACCAGCCTAGACAACATAGCAAGACAGTGTCTTTACAAAAAATTTTTAAAAAGTAACTGGGCATGGTGGCATGCACCTGTAGTCCTGACTACTCAGGAGGTGAAGCGAGAGGATCGTTTGAGCCCAGAAGGTCCAGGCTGCAGTGAGCTGTCATTGCACCACTGCATTCCAGCCTGGGTGACAGAATGAGACCATAACTCAAAACAAAAGCAAAAAAGTTAAATAGTGACACACACACACACACACACACACACACACACACACACACACACACAAATGATGAAGTATGTCAAAGGAACAATGAGCCAAAGGAAAGAGCCTCCAATGACCAAAATTAGAAAAATAAAACAAATAATGTCATATAGGATTATAACCTCAAGAATTACATATTGATGAGTTCATAGTGACATAAATGACTGAATAAATAAATAAATGTGGCAGAAGAGACAAAACTCTTGTGCAGAAAAATTTCAAGCAATTTACATTGGAACTATACCCACACTGACATGACATGAACTTCCCACCTCTTAAGTGTGGGATACTCGCCGTCACTTCCTTCTAAAGAGTAGATTATGAAAAGAAGGGGAAAGAGTATCTTTAGAGTAGAGAACCTGGTACACACGACCTCAGCCTGTGGTCAAGGTAAGTTACATAGAAAGTGTGTACCTAGATATGACATGAAGAAAATGACATTTTACCTCTATGGTCTTACTTCCTCAAACGCATAACCCAGTCGACTCATGAAAAAATATCAAACAAGTCTTAATTGAGGCACATTCTACAAAATATTTGACCGGTATGCCTCAAAACTGTACATGTCATCAAAAACAGAAACTTTCACAGATAAGAGTTGTTAAAGGACACAAGATGATTGCATGTAACGTGGATCCTGGATGGAATCTTGGATAAGAAAAAGGATGTGTGGTAAATAAATATGAATAAGATATGAGCTTTAGTTAAAGATAATGTATCAATATTGGTTCATTAACCCCATATATGTGCTATACTATTAATAGTATATTAATAATAGATAAAACTTAATGAGGTTGGAACATATGGGAATGTGCAATCTTTATAATTTTTCTATAAATATTAGCCTGCTTTACAAAATAAGTTTTGCTAAAATAAATTTTTAAAAAATTAAAAAGTCTTTCCACAATGAAAACTCAAGGGGTAAATTGTTTTACTGATAAATTCAAAGAAACATTTAAATACAATGCAATCAATATATCTATTGTTCACAAAATATACAAGAGCAGGGAACATTTTCCACTCATTCTTCAAGACCAGTATCACCTTTATACCAAATCCAAACAGTGATATCACAAGTATACTACAGAACAATATCTCTTATGAGTATAGACACAAAAGTCCTCAACAGAATACAGCAAAACATATTGAGCTACATATAAAAACAATTATACACTATGACTAAGTGGGACTTATCCCAAGAATGCAAACATATGACAAAATACAATGCCCCTTCATGAAAACACATTCAATAAATTAGACTAAAAGGGGACTACTACAATGTTACAAGGGGCACCTATGAGCAAACCTTAGTTAATTTCAAACTTAATGATAAAAGACTGAATTATTTCCCCATAAGATCAGAAACGAAACATGAACATCCATTCTTGCCATCTTGGAGTTGTAGTGGAAGTGTAGACTGGGCAGTCAGGAAAGGGACAAAATAAAAGAGATCTGGATTGGAAAGAAAGCAGTGAAAGTATCTTTATTTTAAATAGAAAAAAATAATTAATCCACTAAAATACAACTAGAAGCAATAATCAAGTTCAGCAAGTTATAGGATATGAGATAAACAACAAATTTGATTGTATTTCTATGCATAGCAATGAACAATCCAAAAACATTAATAAATAATTCAATTTGCAATAGCAGCAAAATAAAGACACACTTAGAAATAAGTTTAACAAAGCAAAAGCAAAATTTATTTTGCTTGTTGACCCTTTGTATCTGTGGGCTCTGCCTTCCTGGATCTAACCAATAGCAGATCAAAAATATTTAAAATAAAGAACAGTTGTACCCGTACTGGACATGTACTGATTTTTTTTAACTTGTCATTACTCCTTAAGCAGTGCAATATAACAACTATTTACATCACATTTATATTGTATTTATATTATAAGTAATCTTATAATTGTTTAAAGTATACAAGAGAATATGCATGGGGTTATATGTAAATACTAAAACATTTCATACCAGAAGTTTGAGTATCTGTGGATTTTGGTATCCGTATGGTTCTGGGCCCAATCCCTCATGAGTAGCAACGGACAACTGTACTCTGAAAACTATAAAACATTGTTGAATTAATTTTTAAAAATTAATAAGAATATTCTATGTAAATAAGACAAGTAATTGAGTATTGTCAAAATGACAAATTGATCTACTGATGCAAGACAGTGCCTATCAAAATCCTAGTTGGTTTATTTTCAGAAATTGGCAAGTTGATTCCAAAGTTCACATGGAAATATAAGGGACTGAGATTATAAACAAGATAATCTTGAAAAATAAGAACAAATTTGCAGGACTCATTATCTGATTTCAAAACTTACTACAAAACTGATCATCCAGACAGTGTGGTACTGTTACAAAGACAAACATAGAAACTAGTGAGGAAAACTGAGAATATAAAAAGAAACCCTTACATTTATGGTCAATTGATTTTTGACAAGGGTGTCAAGACAGTTCAACAAAGAAAAAAAGATCTTTTCAACAAATAGCATGGGGGCAACCACATACAAAAGAATTAGATTAGAACTTTTTATCCCTCCATGTACAAAAATGAGCTCAGAGTGACTCAAAGACCAAAATGTAAGAATGAAAACTATAAAACTTTTAGAAGAAAGTAAAAGTATAAATCATTGTGACCTTGGGTTGGTGAACGCTTTCTTTGATATGATACCAAAAGCACAAGTGACAAAGGATAAATTTGACTTCATGAAAATTAAGTTTTCTTGCTTCAAAAGACAGCATCAAGAAAGTAAAAGGCAATCCACAGAATTAAAGAAAATACTTTAAAATCACATATCTAATAAGGAAACTACTCTTACAACTCAAGAATATGAAGAAAATGCATCAGTTAAAAATAGGCAAAGAATAGGAATGGGCTTTCTTTAAAGAAGATAGAAAAAAGCCAGCAAACACATTAAAAATGCTAAAAATAATTAGCCATCAGGAAAATACAAAACTAAACTACAGTGAAAGAGCACTTCACACTCACTATGATGTCTATCCTGAAAAAGACAGATAATGACAGGTGTTGGTGAGATGTGGAGAAATCAAAATTCCTCATACATTGTTGGAGGGAGTGCAAAATGGTGCCACACTTTGGAAAACAGTCCTTTAAAAGGTTCAATATGGAGTTACCATAGGACTTGACAATTTCACTGCTAGGTGTATAACCAAGATAAGTGAAAATACATGATCACATGAAAACTTGTACATGAATGTTGATGGGAGCAATAGTCATAGTCTCCAAAAAGTAGGAAAAACACTTTAAAAGGTTCACTATGGAATTACCATAAGACCTGACAATTTCACTGCTAGGTGTGTAGCCAAGATAATGAAAATACATGATTACATGAAAACCTGTACATGAATGTTGATGGGAGCAATATTCATAGTCTCCAAAAAGTAGAAAAAACCAAACACAATGTTCTTCAATTAGTAAACGGTTAAATAAAATGTGGTACCTTCATACAATGGAATATAACTTGACAACAAAAAAGGAATGAAGTTCTGATGCTTGATACAGCATGGCTGAGCCTTGAAAACATTATGTTAAATGAAGGAAGCTAGTCAGGAAGGACCATGTTTTGTATGATTTCATTTATACAACATGGCTAGAATAGGCATACCTATAGTGGTGCATTTGTGTAGGTTACTAATTGTCTAGAACTGAAGGGGCTAGAAGCAAAACAAGTGACCAATATTGGATACTAAGTTTTTTCTTAGGGAAATAAAGATGTTTTCAAATTAGTTGTGATTATGGTTGCAAAACTCTGAATACACTAAAAACCATCAGATTGTATGTTCTATATGGATGAATTTTATGGCACATAAATTACATCTCAATAAAGTGGTTAAAGATAATAGGAAATGCTAGATGTATGATGTATGAGAATTCTGTACCTTCCCCCATTAAAAAAATTTAAAACTTTTTTTTCTTTATTTCAAAGTTTTAGGGGGTACAGACAGTTTTTGTTTGCATGGCTACATTGTATAGTGGTGAAGAAGTCTGGGCTTTAAGTGTTGTTTCCACTTCCACTTGTGCACATTAATTTTAAAATTCTTTTTTAAAAATTTTTTTTATTTTAAATATGTGGGGTACAATTCAGGTGTTAGGTATACAAATGTTCATTATGAAGGTACCCTTGTTGATGAGGTATGCCCAACCGCCCCCCAGGCAGTGTCCCACCACTGCCGATTCCACCCCTGCAGTTTCTCACTACTGCCAATCCCTTTCTTATAGTATTACAGTAGTTGTTCAAGATCTGCTTATGAGTGAGAACATATGATACTCGGTTCTTTGTTCCTGTGATAGATCACTGAGTACTATAGCCTCTAAGTCCATTAAAATTGCTGTGAAGTTCATAATTTTGTCCTTATGGCTGCATAATATTCCATTGTGTATATGTACCAAATTTTTTTTTAACACAGTCCTCTTTTATGGGCAGCATGGTTGGTTCCATGTTTTTCCTATTGTAAATAATGCTGCAATAAATATGCGTGTGCAGGTATTTTCTTCATAGAGTGATTTGAGCTCCTCCGGGTATATTCCTAATAGGGGGATTGCAGGGATGTATGGGACGTCAATTTTTAGATCTTTTAGGAATTGTCACACTGTTTCACACAGAGGCTGTACTAGTTTACATTCCCACCAACAGTGTAGAAGTGTTCTGTTTTCACCGCAACCTCTCCAGTATCTGTTGTTTTTTGAATTATTGATGATGGCAACCCTGACTGGAGTTAGGTGGTATCTCGGTGTGGTTTTAATTTTCATTTCTTTGATGATCAGTGAGGTTGAGCATTTTTTCATGTACCTATTGGCTGCTTGTATGTCTTCTTTTGAGAAGTGTCTATTCATAACTTTTGCCCACTTTGTAATGGAGCTGTTTGTTTTTTTCTTTTCTGCATGTTTGAGTTCCTTGCAGATCCTAGATATTAGGCCTTTGTCAGATACACAATTGGCAAATATTTTTTCCCAGTCTGTAGGTTGTCTCCCCACTCTCTTGATGGTTTCTTTGGCTTTGCAGAAGCTTGTCAGTTTTATGAGTTCCCACTTGCCTACCTTCTCTCTTATGGCATGGATGCTTGGGGTTTTGATCAGGAATTGGTAGCCAGTTCCAATTTCCATAAGGGTATCTCCTGCATTTTTTTTTTTTTTTTTTTTTTTTTTTTTTTTTTGAGTTGGAGTCTCACTCTGTCGCCCAGACTGGAGTGCCGCGGCCGCTCCCGGCCACCGCAGCCTCGACCCGCTGGGCTCCGGCGATCCTTCCGCCTCAGCCTTCCAAGTAGCCGGAATTACAGGCGCACGCTACCACGCCCGGCTGTTTTTTTTATTTATTGTAGAGATGAGGTCTCGCTGCCCAGGCGGGTCTCGAACCCGCGGGCTCAGGCAATCCACTCACCTCAGCCTCCCAAAGGCGCGGGATGACAGGCTGAGCCACCGAGCCCGGCTCTCCTGCATTTTCTAAGGTTCTTATAGTTTGAGGTTTTACGTCTAGGTCTTTGATCCATTTAGAGTTAATTTTTGTGTATGGTGATAGGTAGGGGTCTTGTTTTAATCTTCTACATGTGGTCAGCCAGTTTTCCCAGCACTGTTTACTGAATAGGTTCTCCTCTCCCCAGTGGTTGATGGTGGAGGCTTTGTTGAAGATGAGTTGGCTGAGAAATTGTGGCTTTGCTTCTGGAATCTCTATCCTGTTCCATTGGTCTATATGCCTGTTCTTGTACTAATACCAGGCTGTTTTGAATATTGTAGTTTTTTAATAAAGCTTAAAGTCTGGGAGCATGATGCCTCCTGCTTTGTTGCTTTTGTTTTTGATTTTTTGCTGAGGACTGTTTTGGCTCTTCATGGTCTTTTATGTTTCCACATGAATTCCTGTATTGTCGTATCCAAGTCTGAGAAGAATGCTGCTAGTAATTTAATAGGTATTGCGTTAAATCTGCAGATTGCCTTGGGTAGGATAGATATCTTAACAATGTTGATTCTTCCAGTCCATGAGCTTGGAATATTTTTCCATTTGTTTGTGTCATTTTTGATTTATTTGAATAGTGTTTTGTAGCTTTCGTTGTAAAGGTTTTTGATTTCTCTGGTTAGGAAGATGCCAAGGTATTTCATTTTTTTAATGGCTATTGTGAATGGGATTGTGCTTTTTATTTCAGTTTCTGTTTGTTTATTGTTGGTGTATAGGAATGTGACTGACTTTTGAACATTTATTTTATACCCTGAGACTTTGTCAAAGTCCTTATTAGTGCAAGGAGGTTTTTGACAGATTCTGAACTACAGGCCAATATCCTTGATGAACATAGATGCTAAAATTCTCAACAAGATTCTAGCAAACTGGATCCAACAACACATCTCAAAATCATCCCCCATGACCAAATAACCTTCATCCCTGGGATGCAGGACTGGTTTAACATCTGCAAGACAATAAACATAATTAAATACACCAACAAATGTAAAGACAAAAACCACATGACTATATCATTAGATGCGGAAAAAGTTTTTGATAAAAACCCTTGAGCATCTAGGCATAGATGGAACATACTCAAAATAGCACGAGCCATCTACAAGAAACCCACAGCCAACCTACTGCCAAACAGACAGAAATTGGAACCATTTTCCCTGAAAACCAGAACAAAACAAAGATGCCCACTCTCACCCCTCCTGTTCAACATAGTATTGGAAGTCCTAGCTAGAGCAATCAGACAAGAGAAGGCAATCAGGGGTATCCAAATAGGAAAAGGGGAAGTTAAGTTATCCCTTTTTGCAGATAACATTTGCAGATAACCTCAAATTTAAAACTCTTAAAGTAAAATGTTTATTTTTAGAAAAGCATACCAGTTCTGATCCCCTGTTCCAGAGCTCTCTCTTGCTATCCAACTAAATACCATTGATTCTAAGGCAGTTCCATGTTCCTTACTAGAGGAAAATACTGCCTGGCTCCTACATTTTTTTCCTGAAAAGAAGCTTCTTCCTCAGCATTAGTTACTCTGCATTCTGATGGCGGAAATGTCATTGGATGTCATACTGCATCAGGTCTCCGAGATGGAGTAGATGCCTGCAGGCAGTCTCCAGAAGTCAGTAGTTAAGTGAATACATCTCTCTATTAATTATGCATCAGCACGAGGTTAAAGGAGAGCAAACTGTGCAAAAATACATCATTTGAAAAAATATTTTATTTGCACCTAATTTTCCAATTATGCATGTGCATGAATTCACATACCATTAGCTGGTTGCAAATTGTTCCTCGTGTTAATAGCAGAGTGCATCAATGAAACTGTACCCAGACATAATTCTATTGTATTTAAGCTCAAAAAATCAAAATAAACTACTAATGTATATTTTTTCGCTTGAAATTATAATTTAACTGACTCCTTCAAACAGAGCAAATGATGTACAAATGTGTGTCTGGATTCGAAGTTCAAATTCTTCAATAAAAAGAGAAGGTGGCTGGGAAGGCAGTTCCATATGATTCCAATCAGAATCTAAGAATTACAGATTCTGTCTAATTTACTGAGGATTTTCTTCCACTTTATGTCAAGTTGCTAAAACTTATGTAATGGTAGAATAATTAAGCCAGCCTAAGGAAAATCACAAGTACATTGTCAGAAACACCCATGCTGAAGTCCAGATATGATTGTCAGCAATTTTGGAATCCAGACTGTTACACTCGCTTTCCTTGGCCAGCTCTAATCAATGAGCCAGCCACAGAGGATCGAAGGCAACTGTGATGAAATGCCACCTTATGAAGTAATTGGCTTCATGGATCTGCCCAAATGAGTCATAAAGCTATTCATCAATATCCTCAGCTGTGCGCCCCTGAGGTGTTACATGGTTAGCTCAAGGAATACTCTGATCAGCAAAGCTTACTGTACGATTCCTTTGGCAACTCATTAATCATCTTCACCTGAGACAAGGAGAGGGAAGAGGAAGAAACAAATACCATTGTCACCATTAAGCCAGGGCTAACAGGGCACTAAATTCTCTGCTAATATAGACGCAAAATTCAAATACACTTACAATGCCTTCCTGTCAAGAAGATAGGAGTCACTGTTTTCTGTTTTGAAATGCATAATTTCCTCAATCTCTATTTATTGTTGGCTATAAAAACCCACGTGTTTCTTGGAAAAAGTGGTCATGTATGTGCTTTTGTCCTGATAACATTCTTTTGCTATGAGGTAAGGTTATTTGTGAAATAAATTGTACTTGCACAAATTCCTGAGCTATAAAATCTTACTTAAGTATATTTTGATTGAAGAGGGAATTAACTGTAGGGGCAAATATGTCAGTCAACATATTCAGCTTAGTAATGACCAATCCTGAGATCTGCAAAGGCAATTGCCCAGATTCAACAAGAGACAGTACTTCTATTCACTGGCTCCTGGAGACTCTGAAACAATAGACAAGCAGGTATTGTTCATGAGGATTTCAAAGTGGGACCTAGATATCAATATATTTTGCATCAGTGGAAGATTACTCATATTGGCACATCTTTGATATTTTAAAACCTGTGTAAATTCCAGTGTCTAAAATTAATATCAACAACTTAAACCCAAATCTAAATTTGGAGTTGAAACTCAGAGAGAGGGAGTTCTCTACAACATGTTAGTATTTCACTCATTCATTCATTTGGTTATGTTATGAGGACAAAGATAATGGAAAACTAATGATTTGTGGTACATGCTGGAGGGTGGCACTTGGAGGAATTTTGTGGAAAATGTTTGATTTGGGCCTTGAAGGGTGTTTGAAAATTTAGTGACTGGTGATGGTGAGAGGGAATTGAAACAAAAAAAGAAAACACAAGCAAAGAAATACTTACACAGGCCGTTAGGAATTGAATTGTAATGGAAATGATAGCGTCTTCAGGGCCATGGATGGGAGCTAAGGATTAAGTCAAATGCAGGAGTCTCATATCCCTTGCAGGAAATCTTCACTGCTATTGAACTGTAGAGGGGTTTTTGTGTGAATTGCAGTAGTCAAGTGACCTGTGGTGACCAAGTGGCCTTAATGTAACCCTCAACTTGAGTGAACTCAAGACAGGCTTCTTCTCTTTTTTTAGAGCATTTACTTTAGAAAAACTTGAAATAGCAAATGTTTTCTCTGCCCCCTTGAGATGTCAATCTTCTCCCAGACTCTTGCCAATTTTACACCCAGGAATGTCCTTCTCAGGGACCTGGGAGTTAGTCCTTTGAAACATAATTATAAAAAAAAGACTGGGCCCTGACTCCCAGTCTCTGTGGGAAAGCAGGAGCCCAAGTTCGATAAGCACGAAATGCAAAAATACCCATAGCCTAACAGCTTTGACCAGGTTGTCTCCTAACATCCTCCAGGACCTCTCCACTGGTTCACATAAGCACAATATTTCAAGGGAGTTGAGTTCAGTCTCTCTCCCCTATTGCAATAGTCTTGAACAAAGTCTTCCTTGCCTGTTTAACCCACCTCATGCAATTTTTCTTTGATAGACGTTTAAGGAGATTAATCTAGCACCACAGGGAATAACAGGGAAATGAAAGATCCAAAAAGAAAAACCAGGAGGGAGGATTTATTCATAATCCGGCCAAAATTCACTGAAGCCTAAACAGTACAGTCAGTCTTGTGGAAATGGATGAGAATGCTGGAGGACAGAGGTAGGCAGGAGATTCAGGGAAGCCTAGGAGAGAGGTGATCATCAGTGGCATTCAATGCCAAAATGAACACAGTTAAGTAAACCTCTGGATAGAAGACAATTATGTAATTATTTTGGAAAGGAACATGGGGAGGAGAGGGTGTGATCTGACAAGAACTAGACAAACTGGCATTTCTGTAGGAAGTTCTTAGGCAGTATAAGGGTTAAATATTTCCATTTAGAAATTATTTTCGGAGAGGTGATAACTGAAACTATGAAACTGGGTGGTATCCCCAAAAACATGGAAAAAGAAAAGAAAGCCGAGTTTGTACATTTGAAGAACTATAGTGGGGTGGGGAATGTGAAGTCAAACCTCACTACTTATGTTAATCTGTATTTGCAGCTGTTCCCCAGGGCTAGCTTCACCGCCTCAGCTCCACCTCAGATCATCAGGCATTAGATTCTCAAAAGGAGTGCTCAACCTAGATCATGTGCATGTGCAGTTCACAACAGGGATCGTGCATGAGAATCTAATGCTGCCATTGATCTGACAGAAAATGGAGTTCTGCTCACCTACTGCTCACCTCATGCTGAGTGGCCCAGTTCCTAACAGGCCATGAACCAGTACCCTTCCACATCCCAGGGTTGGGGACCCCTATTATATGTGGCAGACTTCAGAGAGTATAGCTAAGTGTCTTTCAAGGTTTCTGGAGCCTAGGAGTCCACAAGCAATGATTTCCTGGGAGCATGCAATACTTTTATTTTCTTCTTTATCTGTTAAATGATGCTATGCAAGAGTCAAGTCGGAAAACATACTTCAGTATATAGGGTCATAGGGTAATAAAACCTTGTATGGTGAGGCCTTATCAGGCAGTGACTCCCCAAGCTTCTTGGGAATTTGGATAAGAAAAAAAAAAGGTCAGGTTAGTCCTCATCATTGCACACCATGGAGTCATGCAGAGGAGCCCAAATATGAATGGAGCTAGACTACCTGGGTTGGTTTCCAGCCCCCTCCACCACTTAATTGGAGCAAATTACTTCAGTTTTTATTATTCCATTTTATTTCTACTTATGTTTTATTTCAAGTAATTTCAAATTATTTCTAATTATGTGTTTCATTACTTCTGGGTTTCAATGTTTTCACCTGAAAAATGGCATTAAGAGTCTACTTCACAGGGTTGCCCTGAGTAGAAAGTGAGTTGGGTGCCATAAAGTGCCTGGTGTAACAAAAGTGGGTTCAGTGTTTACCATCATATTGTCTAACACAGTGCATGGAAAGTAGTGAAAACTTACTAAATACTTGTTGATGAATAAATCAATAATATTCCTACTAAATTTGTATTCTAGATAAAACACTTGTTTAAACAATACAGAAAAAAATCCTTCTCTAAATCATGCCAATTACACAAATTTTCCCATTGACCTCTGGGTCTGATTCTTGGGCTAGTCCTAGTTCCTAGAGCAAGGCATCCTTAAAAGATAACCAGTATAAAAGACTAACATTCAACTACAGAAAGGATCATTTCAACAGTGATCCAAAGGCTTTGTTGAGAATAAAAGTGAGGAAATGCAGTTTCTGCCCTCAGGAGACCCACAGGAGTTTGATTCTAATGGTCTGCTTCCCTCTCATTCTCCTCCTTCACATTCTTTCTTCTTTATTATGGAAACTTCAGCCTTCCTTCCTCCTTCCCAAAGTGTATTCAGGTTCTGGGTTACCCTGTCAGCCACACTGAAAATGATTTTCTCATCCCTTCATGAGCACCAACCATGGAAAGTGTCCTCTGGCTTCCCCAGGGTGTCCAGGCACTTGGACGAGTCTGGCTTATGTTGACCTGAAACTCCATCATCCACTGGTTTCAGAATCTCCCTCTGGCAGCTTACAGTTGAGATGAACGTGTTCGGTAGCTTCTAGATCTCTGAAGGAATTTCGTATACCCTGTTAAGATCGTCTTTGAGCAGGACTTGAGTTCACCCAGAGACTGTGCTGCCTACCTCCGTCTTGTCCATCCTGGAGTGTGGCTATCAGGACTGAGCAGACTACTCCACATAGGGTCAGAGCACTATAGGTTTCTAGTTCTGCAAGTAATACTAAGAATTGATCCTGTGGTGTTACACACTCATTTGTGGTAGCTCCTTCTGGAAGTTTGCATTACTTTTGTTCTAAAGTCACTCTCCACAGGTTGTCAGTTTGCTTGACCTGTGTTGACGTAGGTTCTTTACCTTGGCTTTGGGTTATAATTCTACATACCCTCAACAATGCTCCTTGTGGAAGTCATCCCAACACATAGATACTTTGTTTTGTTTTATTTTTATCGTGATCCATCAACAGACCATCACTCCTCTTCTTGGCTTTGCATCACCCATGGATATCAATACAGGACAAAACAAGACGACCTACGTTAATTTCCTAGTGTTATCAGACCTCCACTACTGAGTTCTTTGGCCCTTGGGCAAGTAGAAAATTAACATGAAGTCAAATAGGAATGCTTCCAGGCAAGGCTTTATTAGAGGATCCTGTTTGAGCAAAAGGGAGGTAGTTCTGGACAAAGATAAGGAGACTGGTTTAAGGGTCTTTTACTGTGTGAAGGGAAGTGAGGAAAGAGAGAGATTGAAGTCATCACATGTGGAGGTGGGGGCTGGTTGGCAGTAGCTCATCATGAGCCGCCTGTATCACTAGCATTAAAACCTCCACCCGGGTGTGGCTTTTAGTACTGCAATGAGGTAACATTTATTTTCAGATGTTTTTGTGCAAGATTCATGGGACAATGGTATTTCCTTTCAGGTTTCTTTACATCATCTTCATTCCAGTGGTCAGCAGGCCATGGTGTTATAGTGCCTACCAAGTTGTGGAAATAGAAGTTGGTTTCCTGTTGTTTGTAGAACCAGTAGAGTGAGTCTGGTCCCTATTCTATTTCACTGGGACTGCCATAACAAATTCCCACAAAGTCGGTGGTTTCAAAGAACAGACATTTATTCTCTCACTGTTCCAGAGGGTAGAAATTCAAAATGAAGATCTCAACAGGGCTGTGTTCTCTCTGAAGGCTCCTGGGGAGGATCTGTTTCTGTCACTCTCAGCTTCCAGAGGCTCTAGGCACTTCTTGGCTTATGGCTGCATCACTCCAGAATCTTACATGTTCTCCTCCATGAGTCTGTGTCGTCACCTCTTTTGTCTATGTGGATATAAATAAAATGTAAAAGTTGTTGTAGCCCCCTAAAACATTTTAGGCCTTAACAGAGATGTGACTGTGATCCAAGTCACATATGGTTACAACTTCTGTTTTCAGATTATAGATGAACTTGATTTTTCTTTTTTCTTGTTCTGTACAATGACTAGATAAAATTAAATGACGTCAGGGACAAAAAAGCCTTCTGCCCTCTTCATTAATGACACTTGGTATAAATTACCTATCTCTTTGATGTCTTGCTTTGCTTAGAGTAGATGACAGAAAAGTCATAATTGTTACATCCTCTATTAAAAAGTGTTAACTGTACCCTTCCCAAAAAAGCAATATTGCCTATAACCAATCCACATTGCTGTCACTATATGCTAACCCTGTGTGACTGAGTTTAATTTTGCTAAAACTGCCTCTGTCTCTACCTATAGAAGTGGAAACTTAGCATCTCTGCTTCAGAATTCTGATTCGGTTCCTTTGGAGTTGGTGTTCCTGGGCTGTCTACACTCACACTTTATGCCTGAATAAACTTTAAGCTAAATTATGACCCTCTTTGACTATTCTAGGTTGACATTTATAAGGACACCTGTCATTGGACTTAGAACTAACTCAGATAATCCAGTGTGATCTCATTTCAAGAGTCTAAGCTTAACTATAATCTGCAAAGGCCCCTTATTCCAAATAAGGCAAGCATCACAGGTTCTAAGGGTTATGAGGCAGAAATATGTTTTTGGAGCTGCCATGCAACTGCCTTCAGAGCCCAAGACAAGATTGGCATGTTTATTATGTCAAAGTATAGGCTGGCATTGTAGATACCACATCTAAGATTTCAATGAGATTTTATTTTTCCTAGAAATGTTTTAATTCTCTTTTGATTACTTTCCCAATTGGCTTGTAGTCATAGGATGTAATTATAAAGAAATGGAATAAATTTTTTTAAAGATCCTGCCAAAATGCACATACAAATGAGTAATGCTGGAATGTTTTCAAATTATTTCAAATCACTTTTGTAATTATCCTAAGAAGTATTTTATACATTATAATAGACAAGTCAGAATTAGTAGATTAAAGTCATACCTGTTGTTCAAAGTATTCCAACTTTGAGCTTCTTTCTGCATGCCTATCTGTATTGAGTCTCTGGGTATCCTAGGACTGGACTTTAAATAGAGTGAACTTACTGTTTGCAAAATATTGCCACAGTGAGCTTGCCTTTTCCATATGATCAAGGCTAGGAAATCTCTGAGAACTTTTACACTCTCTGCAAGGTTATCCAATGTTGAGAAAAGAGTTGTTGAGACCATCTTTTCTTAGATCTTTTAGCTAAATTTTAGCTGTGCTTTCTAAGGATATTTTAATCTGTTTCATCAGTGATTTCTGTTTTTCCTTTGTACAGTATTTGAAAATCCTTCCTGAAGGTATGAGTCTGAAATCTATTTACCATCTGCTTGACTTGACCGTGTACATGTAATCTTGAGCTTCAAGAAGGACAACCGTCTCACCTTAAGTTGCCGGTCAGTTCTAGTGTTTGATAAACATTTACCAAAATATATGAGAACATTCTTAGCCAACTTGGTACTGGGCATAGATCTGCTTCTGCTTAAAAGTGAGGCCTGTTCATCTGGGGTGCAGTGGACACCTGAATGGCACAGCTCAGCTCAGCAACAAATGGATTGCTAGTTGTGCCTGGTGAGTAGAACTAAAAGCAAAATTAAGAGGGTAAAAATAAGTCTCAGGAAAACCTCACTGTACTGCTATGTAAATATCACAGCTGCTTTGAAAAGACAGATTTTCCCAGATTAGTCACCCTTCCCCCCAAAAATCAACTTCATAGCATATAAGAATTTAAAGTAAAGAATGGGATTATTTATAGCATTGACCACAGATACATTCTCTCACTTTTGAGCATAGATACAGAAACTCAAATTAAATATCAGCAAGTTGAATGCACACATGCACACATACTCACACTCACAGCTAAGTCATAAGATAGGCATTGGTCTTATCATTTTTTATTTTTACATTAGGAACCCATGAATGTAATTTAATACACTAATAGAGAATAGTCTTATCAATAGGTATGCAAAATTCTGTAATTAAACTCAACATCCAAATATAATAATACGATTATAAATAAAAGGGAACTTTTTCAACACTATAAAACCCCAAGCAAATATTGTTTTGAAATGATTGCAGTCAGCATCAAAGCAAAACGACCCACAAGTTATGTATTATATGAAAATAAAAAAAAACCCATGGGGAATTAGGGCAGGGATAAACTAACAAACAGGCTCCTGGTACAAAACAGGAGCCAAGAAAGACTCTCTACACATGGGGCGGTGAGGTACCCTGTACATAATGTGAGCAGATTTGGGACATTCTATCAATAGTGCCAGTACACCTG
Organism: Carlito syrichta; assembly: GCF_000164805.1. Classification (NCBI taxonomy): domain Eukaryota; kingdom Metazoa; phylum Chordata; class Mammalia; order Primates; family Tarsiidae; genus Carlito; species Carlito syrichta. Next base: position 567,823 of record NW_007249774.1, read on the forward strand.
CCTTCCTACTTGAAAGTTGCACCATTATTATATCATTGCTTTTCTTCATATGCAAAAGATTCAAAGGTGACTGCAAACTTAAATATAAAAGTATGAAACAATAAAACTCTTAGACCAAATGATAAGAGAATATTTTATGATTCTGAATAGGGAAAAACATCTTGAATTAGATTCAAATTGGTACAAAACACAAAGGAAACAAATGATAAACTTACCACATGTAGATCTAAAACAGCTATAAAATACAAGACACCTTAAAGCCAAAGACTGACACACATTTTTGGATTACATGTTGACAGTGAACATAAGTTATAAAGTCAGGAAGTCATCAAGAGCTTGTAGAGCAAGGTCTTATCAGGTACCAAGAAGAGAAAGCAGGAGATATGGACAGACATATTCATAGTAGAGGAACCCAGATGAGCATTAAACAGAACAAGATGCTTAAACTCGCTAGTCATCAAGAAAGTGCAAATCAAAACCACAAAGAGATGCCCTTTCTCATTCAACCATTAGAATGGCAAAATCATTTGAGTATTTATGGGAAGAGTGGCCTGAGAAGCGGGAAAATGTAACTTCTGTGTGCTCTCAGTAGGACTCAGATCAGAGGTGGAGAAGAATTTACCAAAATCTGGTGAAAGCTGCCAGTGTTTTGATTCATTCTGTTTCATAAATCCAACTCTTAGGCAGATATTTAGATCACCGTGCTTGTTCTTAAACATAGGAAGACATATATACCTTCCCGCACTATTTGCCATGACAATAAAGTGGAAACAATCTAATACTCTGTGAGTGGACAGATGCATAAATGATGATTGATGAACACAGTAGAAGAAAACGTAGTCGTTAATTGGAGCTACACACACCAACATGGATAAATCTCAACACATTAACGTCAAGTGAAAAAAAGAGAAATTTGCTGGATCGTATAAGCAGTCTGATATTATTTGTGTGATATTCTAGGATTATATAAAATGTAATGCTATATTGCTGTGAACATGTATAGAAAATATTCAAAACCATTCATGACCATGATACTCTACCTCATGGTAGTCATGACCTCTGGGGAGAGAGAGGAGAGAGAAAGACAGAGAGGATGGAAGTAAGTCTGTAAACAGGAAAAAAATATAAGAAGGCAAAGATCCAGTGTCCTAGGTTGACATGTGTGATTGTGTGGTATATTAGCACTGAAAGCTGCCTGTGTAGTCTCACAGAAGGCAGCTTGGTTGGGTGAGTCACAAACTCTTCCTTCATGTAGGCTTGAGGAGGGTGGATGTGAGAATGTGAGTTTAGAATCTGGGGGTCCCTGGTCTCTCAGCTGGATTGTCATATGTGGACTCTGGCGTCACTAACAGAAAGTCACTCAAGTCAGTGGGGCAGACACTGTGGACTGCGGAGCCAACAGCCATGCCCAACCCCCTCTCCTTTCATGCCTCCCATTAAGGAAAAACAAATGCTTTTCCAGTTTTCCTTGTAGCTAGAGGTAGCCTGAGGATTCGGAACTGGCTAGGGAGGAAAATGTTTTTGTCTAGGAAACGCAGGAAGAGAGAGGAAGGAGGCAGGAAGGAAATATTTCTCCAGGCTCCCTGGCTGGACAAATGACTGATAAGCTTCAACTCCTTTTCCAGATAAACTCTTATGACTTTAAAGAGAAAGGAAGAGACAAAGCCTGCACAGAGTCTCCGCATTTACCCTGGCCCCTTCCTTCCATAAGTCTTAAGTAGGAGAATCAACTACTCTATTGATTGTTTCACTTATGAAAAAGCACCTTAATGAATAACTCACTTTAGGTTAAAAGGGCAATTTACCAGGAAGTTACTGAGCTACCCGCAGAACCCAAATAACACTGAGCCCCTGGAGACTTCCACTGAGGCGCTGGTGGATGCTGTCAAAAATATCTTTGGCCCCATCACCTTTCTCCTTCAGCAGAAATTCTAGGGACGAAGAACCTGCCCCAGTTTGGGTCATAAATCCAACACTAATATCCAAGAGTGGATGAGTCTGAGTCATGTGACACAATCCTGGGTCCTGGATGCTTTGGACCGTGAGAGTCAGTACAAATGAAGAGAGTTAGATGAACACTCCAAGTAATGCCAACTGCAGACCAGACTTTGAGATATTTATTTTGAGTAACTTGCAGGGCTTCACACATTCCCTGTTCCCCATGTTCTCCTGCAAACCTCCCCAGGGAATGGTTTTATGATATTCAGCAAGAGGGTCAGAGCAGAGTCCATTAGCCTAGAGCTGCTGAGCTGATTATTATTAATTAAGAATAAAACAATTATGAAAATATTAGCGGTATACACGGCTGTGTTTTGCACTGACATAGTGAAAGGCTACTCCTAAAATCCACTTTAAACAGTAATATTTTTGCTCCTCTTTCATTGTTACATATTTTTCCCCTTATCTTTAACCTCGACATTATTAAAACTGCACCAGGAATCTATTTTAAAAATCTCACTGTGACATTTCAGCAGAAAAATGACCTTACCGTTTTATAGGTGTTGCAATCATTTGGCAGGATACAACCATTTTTTTCCCCTCCTCCAGTAAATCAACATTCTAGAAAATGCTTGTTTAAAACTCTTTATCCGATTGTCATTTGTAAGCGGGCTAGCACTTCCAATCACACAAAATGAAGAATGACTAAATTGCAAACAATTTCTGTGTCCATGCTTCTTTCAAACTGTCTTTCATCTTGATCAGGCTTCACATTTCCTCTCCAAGGTGAGCTGACATCTTCACAGGGCTCAGAACTGTGTCCTGAGAGCTGAGGAAGACAACATCTCCCACGAGCTAATGAACACGGCTTGAAAGTTGACTGTGTGTGACTGCAGGCATACATCGGACTTTTTCCAGGGGAATTGCTTCTTACTAGTCCTTTTCTCACATCATGTCTCAAGCAATAGAAATGGAGCATGTTGAGTCTTTTGGTCCACTTTGGAAAACCACCAGTGACTGTTCTGTCGCCATCTTTAGAGGCCACCCAGTGGGAGTGGGGGGAGGTGTGACTGCAATACTCATGGTGATGACGACAGTGGGGGCGGGGGTGTTTGAAAAAGATCGTATATTTAAGGCTGAATATTTTTCTGGGTGTCATGCTGGTCACTTGGCTTACATTATTGTCTTTAATCCTCACAGCAATCATGTAAAGTCTATTAGGATGACTACGATTAGTCTTCTTTCTGGTCATATTATTATTTCCTTCACTGTATAAATAAAAAAAATTGGCTCAGAAAATGGATATACACGTGAGAGTGTATATGGAAATCACAAATGTTCTCCATCTAGAATGTTTGGCAAGACCATTATTTTTCAATCCTCTGATTAGAAAGTGAGGATACCTGATTCAGTTTAGTTACCTTGTGAAAATATGGAGGAAAAAGAATTATGGTGGGATGAAGGCAGATGAGTGCAAAATTTGCCACTATTAAGGAAACAAAAGTATCCTTTACATTTCTTGTAAAAATGTTTGGGGGCAGAAGACAGTCTCTCTCATTCAACATAAAGCCAACATTTAACAAATAGTTATTGAGCTCCTACTTGACCTTAGACCCTAGAGAGGCACTGTGGACACAGCTCTGCATGAGACATCGTGAAGCTTGCTAGAAGAAAAAGCAGATAAATAGTCACAGGAAGTTGGAGAGGGCAAATCTGTGCACTGAATGCATCCATTCCCACGTCTGTCACTGCTGGCCAGAGGCAGATCCAGGACCCAGCATGGGCTCATACAGGTCTGTGTCCGGGATGGAACATTGGAAATGTGAGGTCAAAGAGGTTTGAAGAAGTCAGGCAGTCACAAACCTTCCTCATGGCTCAAGCCGTTGTCTCCCCCCACCATGAGCCAGAGGCACCCCATGTGGGGATTACAGGGGAAGGGAAATTCGTGACCCAGACTCGGGATCCAGGACGCTGGTGGGAGGGGAGTAGTCAAAAGTCCCGAATTTCTATTTGTGACACTCAGTGGGCTTTGCTGTGGATTCTTGCTGTTCTACAAGCCACCCTCCTCCCCCCTTTTCTTGAGCTAATTAGGATAGATATCTGTCTTGTTGAAATCAATACTCTTTGAAGAAACTCTGCTATTGCAGAAGGAAGGGCTTGCTGGTCAGTCTACAAACTTATTCAGGGCAAGCCCATTGAGTTTTGTCTCCTTTCTTTCCCCTCAAAGACTCATCTAACTTTTGTTAAGGAAGGATCCACTCTGAAATAAACACTGGCAGACACCAGAGGGAAAAAAACGGATAAGGTCAAGTGTGGGGTTTACATTCCAGTTGGAGGAGATGGACAGGAAGACAAACCCAACCACCAAACAGAGGGAGGGCTGAGAGCCTGAGAGGGTGGAGGGGTGAGGAAACCTGAGTGTGAGTCACCCCAAGGGGGACGCCCGAGGTCAACTGGACCCACCTGTGCTGCAAATTGGAATCTGGTGCCTCCTATCAACCTCCAGGGCGGTCACATAGCGCTCCCAGAGCAGAAAAGAACAGTCTTTTGTTACCTGTTCTCTAGCAGGCATAATTGCAAGCTGCTACCAGGAAGGGTTTTAATAATAGTGCATTTGGCCAAGCCCATCATCGTTGTCTACACTCCCCCTGGTAACCTTGGTTTTTTCAGGGCTCTGCTTAGCTATCACCTTATCACAGAGGCCATTCCTGACAAACCTACTCACACAGGGTCTTTCTCCTCCCACACATCTCCTCTCTGGCCCTCAACTACACTTTGTTTTTTCTGTTGGTGTCTATCATACCTGGCACGCGTAATTAGCTGTTTACAATTTCTTTCCCCGAGCAGATTGTGACCTCCTTGACAGCCTGGCTTCCTTGCACTCCCTTGGTCTCTCTGCAGCTTCTAGAACTCTGCTGTGCCTGGAAAACTCCAACAAATACTTGCTGCATCCGTGAACAAATTTTAAAGAAAATGGGACTTGGGAACTCACCAACAGCATGCAGCAATACCACACATGAGGGGAAACAGCCACTCATGTCACACCACCAACACCATCCACGTGTGCCTCAGGCTAATAATTCCCACTGGTAGTTATACATAATCCTTGCAACAGCCTTGTGAGCAGGGATGTGTGCCCCATTTCCAGGGGATCAGCAGTAGCACAGCAAGCCTAAGTGACTAGTTCATGAGAGGTCGTGACATTCTAAGGCCACACTGTCTGCAGCAGAAGGAGATTTGAATCCAGGTTCATTGAATTCCAAAATATGACCTTGTAGTGTTTGCTTCTCCTGCTAGAGAGAGAAGATGTGAAATCAGTATAATAGATTTCATGACTTCAAGAATGGTTCCCAAGGGTCTAAGTTGCTTTTGTGTCCCCTTTCCCGCCACGAGGTTCCAGGTGTCTACAGGTTCTGAAGATCCATGCCCAGTGGTCTCTGGAGAAGTCTCCATTTCTCCTTCTACCCCTGTGTCCAGGGAAAGGAAAAGACTGTCCCTGATGTGCGCTAAATTGGAAGTGCTGGTTTTTATTTTCTGTGGTAAACAAATTTAGTTGAGAATTCATTTCATATTTGTAAGATTTTTAAAATGAACTAAATTCTATGCTAAGACTTTTCACTCCCTTCTGCAGTAAGATTCCCCAGAAACCTCATACATAGGACCTGAGTGTTCACTTCCTCTTTAAATATTGTGTTTCTAGAAAACAAAACAGCCATAAACTCCAAAAACCTTAAAGATATTAGAAATGTTATTCAGATCTTTCTCCCTTGATGTTAGTTAGGTTACTGGTTGATGTTTTTTTTTAAAAGAAGTATATAATAATAACTACATAATTATATATTGTATATAATTATATTTTTATTATGATGGTTATTATTTCAAGTTCTTTGAGCAATTTCTGAGAAAGGTTTGTTTGGGGTTGAGTTTTGCCTTGAGGAACAGGAAGATGCTAATTCTCAGCCGTGGTCGGTGCTTCTATAACTGTGGCGTGGGCAACCCCTTCCGCCGTCTGTCATCACCCTCCACTGCTCTCGCTGACCTCCTCCACAACACGTGCAGAAGCCTCCTCGTGACCCTCAACCATAGCTGACCCATCAAAGGAATTTTTGAGGTCCTCGGAGTTTCTGACTCCTCACCACCCAATTAACCTACTATTAGTCAAAGCTTTCTCATCCGATATTCTAGACTTATTTTCCTCCCTAGAAAGCGAGAATGCACAGTGATACTAAGGGCATGACCATATGTTCAAAACAAACAGGCGAATTAGAAGCATTGTCGCCTGAGAAACGAAGGCCAGTGTGTTCTTCCACTTGGTTATGGCTTTCTGTAAATATCATTTTCACTCATGGCTTTCCATAAATATCATTTTTGCTTGATCTTCTCCTAAGTTTAAATATAAAACAACTATCCAACCCTTTCCTTAGGGCCAAAAAGTTGACTATGGAAAATATATTTTTCCTTTGGTTTCCCATATTTTGAGCTCTTCTTTGGGGGTAGAGTCCCTGAGGGAGAATTATTGAATTAAAGGGCATGAAACTTTAAATATTCTATAAAATACATCGGCACATTCATATATTGCATGTAGGAGTGTAAAATGGTGCAGCCATTCTGGAAAATAGTTTTACAATTTCTTTTAAAACTGAATGTGCAACTACCATACAACTCAGTAGTTACACTATCAGGTATTTATTCCAGAAAAATGAAGATGTAGGTTCACATAAAATCTTGTATATGAATGTTCACAGCAGCTTGATTTGTAACAGCCACAAAGTGGAAACAACAATAATCTCCTTCAATGGATGAACATTTAAACAAACTATGGCATATCCATATCATGGAATATTACTGAGCAGTAAAAAGAGACCTGCAATTGATGTGCACAACAAGATAGATAAATATCGAGGAAATTAGTTTGTGTGAAAAAGCTACATATTTTCCTTTACATAACCTTCTTAAAATGACAACACTTAGAAGCAGAGAACAGCTTAGTGGGTATAGCTAATAAGAATTGGAGAGGAGGTGGGTGCTATATTCATATTACAAAATATGAAAGATCCTTGCATTGATGAAAATGTTCTGTCTCTCAACCGTATCAGTGCCTATATCTTGGTTGTGATTTTGTAATATAGTTTTGCAAGATACTGTCATTGGGGAAAACTGGGTAAAAACAATATAAGAACTCTCCGAATTATTTTTTACAATTCCATGTGAATCCACAATTACCTAAAAATAAAAATTTAACTTAAAAATACATTGACAGACCAGGTGTGGTGGCTCATCCCATAATTCCAGCACTTTGGGAGGCCAAGGTGAGAGGATTGCCTGAATCCAGGGGTTCAAGACCTGTCTGGGCAACTTGACAAGACCACGTCTCTACAATAAATTTAAGAATTAGCCAGGCATGGTAGCTGTAGTTCCAGCTACATGGAAGGCTGAGGCGGAAGGATCACCTGAGCCCAGCAGCTCAAGGCTGCGGTGGCGCAAGTGTGCCACTGCACTCTAGCCTTGGGGACAGAGTGAGACTCCAACTAAAAAAAAAAAAAAGACAACTGGGCGCCATGGTTCATTCCTGCAATTTCAGCACTTTGGGCCAAGGTGGGAGGATCACTTGAGTCCAGGAGCTCAAGACCAGCCTGGGCAACATAGCAATAACTCATTTCTACAAAATAAATAAATAAATAAATTAGCTGGTCATGGTGGTGTGTATGTGTAGTCCTGGCTACTTGAGAGGCTGAAGAAGGAGGATAGTTCAAACTCAGGAATTTGAGTTTATAGTGAGCTATGATGATGCCACTGCACTTTAGACCAGGTGTGAGAGTGAGACCATGTCTCAAAAAATAAAGATAAAAATATACTGACAAAATGTTTTCTAAAAGGAGATAGCAAGTTTTCTTTCCAAACAATAATAGACTAGCCAAACTACAGGACTAACTCAAACAGCTTGGTCTTAAAAGAATTGCACATGCATTCATCTGTAGCGGAGCCTTCTAATGCTTGTACTTAAAAGTAATAGCACGTTTTAACCAGAGACATAACATTATTTCATGATAGTCCCACTGCTCCTCAACTCTGCTCTGGGCCAAGGAACTGCTAAAGTTAATTCAAATTAGGTGTTAATGTTTGATTTTAGAAAAATGTGTTATCTCTCCCAGGTACTATTTGCGTTTCATTTTAAGTTTAAAGTCAATCCAAAGGAGAGCTTTAGCAGACCCACAAGGAGGTGGAAAGGTCTCTTTTGTTAATGCCTCTCAAAGTCATCAAGATGCTGACCTCCTCTGCAGATCCAACTACATCTAGAGTTGGCCTTGCAGAATCCAGTATTGGTTAGAAACTTCAAGTTTGACTAGAGGATCATCCAACTGAGGATCTGACTGGGATGTTTGTGTGTGTGTGTGTGTGTGTGTGTGTGTGTGTGTGTGTGTGTGTGTGTGTGTGTGTGTTTTCTGTGACTTATGTTTAAGTACGGAACATGGTTTTTCTCCTGTTGCTGCTGTCTTCATTCCTGACTCGTACCCTGGAGTTGGGTTGTGAGGATCAGATTGGGAGTTGATGCTTTGATTGTCTTTGATGTTTTCAAAGGAGAGAAAGGCTGTCATCTTTTCAAGTAGCGCTCAGCTTCAGGTAAAGAATGTTTCTGATTTCTAGAGTGTCTATCAGAGGCAATTATACCCTGATTGACCTGTTTGACATTAAAACATCCCCTAATACTTGCTCTTACATGGGAAAGGAAGATCTTATTTCCATTCTTCTACTCAAGTCTGTCTGCTTTGAGAGTTCACTTAAGTTCTCAGTTTTGGGGATTGTTGGTATACTTTTTTCCTGCACAGTTGACATTCTAAAAATCCATATTTTAAGCCCAACACAGAGAACATTGAGTCTTACAGGTATGATGAATAGTCAGCTTGTCCTTGGGCCAGTGACTAGGGATACAAAGGCAGAAAAAGGTGTGAATCATGATCTCAAAGAGTTTATAATCTTGCCCGTGTGTAGTGGCCACAGAGATGGGGAACAGAGACACATAATGAAAAACAATCTAATACATGAGGGAATGTATAGACTATGGAGATGGTCATATTCCCACATCCTTGACATTGAGGGGTGCTGCCTTTAAAATATAACTTACATGTGAAAATGACATTCCTTTTAAAAATTAATTCTGTTTGATTATTGTTCAGGACATAATTTTCTCCTTTATTTGTTTAGCTTTTTTCACATTTTTAGCCTGTTTTCCTGCTGGCACATTTATTTTTGTTATTGTTCTATTTTGCAATTTTTTAAACATTCTGAATTTTGGAAAACTTCAAATGTGTAAAATATAGAGTTTTATCAAATGTTAACACAGATATGGGAGGGCAGTACATTCATAATGTTCCCACTCCACCCCTACTCATCCTTTTTCCTGCCTTCTACGGAGGTCCAGGGCGCTAAAGTTGGTAGATCCTTTCATCTTTGGGGTGCTTTATCTTTTAAAAATATACACATGAGTGTACGCATATCATTATTTTATATGTTTCATACATAATTAAAATGCAGTGTGTCATATTCGTTACATATCCTTTAAGATCTTGCTTTTTGTTCCATTCCACATTATAACTTTTATGTATTTTTAGATATATCTATATTGATACATTTTAGGGGCTTGGCAAATATTCTCTTAAAGGACTAAAGAGTAAATATTTTTAGACTTTTTAGGCAAGTTGATGTTTTCAGACACCCATGCTGTAGTATTTCATTGTTGCCATATTTGTATTCATTTCATAATTGATGGCTTTTAAATTTTTTTTTTAAATTTTTTGATATTATAAAACATACAACAATAAATATACTTGCACACTGTCTCTTTGTGTATGTATGTGATGATTTCTAGAGTATATATTTAGAAATTACTAATTTGAATAATAACTCACTCTAGTCTCTCTTCTATGAAAGAGAGTTGCTAAACCAGCAGTAGACTTTATGTGAGAAGAAAAAGTAAATCTTGTTGGTTCTATCCTAGCTTGTTCAATCTGTGTAAGAAAAATAAATATATTTTTTTAATTTATTGAGATTTCAGATTTAATATTGTGCCCACAGTAATACATAGATTATACTGAAAAATCTAATCCCTTAGTCATTATTTCAATGATAATCTACAAATGCAAAACCCTTAATTCTGCATGTCTGAAAGGTTCTTCATTCACCTGCACTCTTGATTAATTGTTGCTCTTGGTGAAGACTGATGGATATTTATCATCTAACAATCTTAAATTTTAATGATCTTTTCTTCTAGCTTCCCTTGTGCTTGACAAATAATATTCCTGACAATTAATTGTTGCTTTTTCCAAAAAAATCTGTTTTTTTTCTATGTTTGCTTTTGAGATTTCCTTGAAATCATTTGTATGCTGTTATGTTGACACAATAAGATTATTTGGGATTTATTTTATTTATGCTGTTCAGGGCTCATTGTGCTTCATATATGTATAGACTTTGTACTTCAATTCTGGAAATTTCAGAAGCATTATCTCTATGTTTATTGCTTCTTCATTCCCTTTATTGTCATGCCTAAAATCCTATTATATATATTTTTTTGACCTCCTGGCTTTACCAATCTGGTCTCCTAACTTCTACTTCTTATTTTTTTATCTCTATAAATCCCTGTGGTGTCTAATATGCGTGACTTATAAAGAAGTTAGAAATTAAATACCAGATAACAAAACATGAAAGATTTGAGAGGGGATGCTCAGAATTTAGAGTTCTAATGTTTATATGTTCTTTGAAAGGATAAATATAAATATTTATTAATTTTAGATTTCAATAGTTAAATATCTAACATTAAGTTTTTTTTGGTTTTTTTTTTTAGTTGGATTCTCACTCTGTCGCCCAGACTGGAGTGCAGTGGCCACTCCGGGCCACTGCAGCCTTGACCTGCTGGGCTCTGGCACCTCAGCCTTCCAAGTAGCTGGAATTACAGGCATGGGCTACCATGCCCGGCTGATTTTTTTATTTATTGTAGAGATGAGGCCTCGCTGCCCAGGGGCTCGAACCTGCGGGCTCAGACCATCCACTCACCTCAGCCTCCCAAAGGCGCGGGACTGCAGGCTGAGCCACTGAGCCCGGCAATATCTAACATTAAGTTTTTAAGGTTAAGTTTTTAACGTTACCAATAAAAGGATAGAAATACAAAGCAAAGCTTTCAAATCTGATGTAGGGCTTAAAAAAGAGCAAGTTAAAAGAAATGAAGGTTACTCAATCAATTTAATATGCCATAGGAAGGAGAAAAATCATTAAGACATCAAGATTGTGCAAACAAGTTCAAATATCTTAAAAATCACAATAAATGAAAATAGATTGCACTTTCAATTAAAAGTAAGAGATTTCCAGGCCAGGTTCATGTCTCATGCCTGTAATCCCAGCGTTTTGATAGGCAGAGGCAGAGGTGGGAGAATGGTATGAGACCAGGAGTTCGAGACTAACCTGGACAACATGGCAAGACCCTGTCTCTACAAAAAACAAAAATAACTAGCCAGGTATGGTGCCACACACTTGTAGTCTCAGCTACTTGGGAGACTGACACAGGAGGATCAATTGAGCCCAGAATTTGAAGGCTGCGGTGAGCCATGACTGCAAAAAGTAAGAAATTTTCAGTTTGGATTCCAACAATATGCTATTTATAAAAGATAAATATAACATCAAAAAAAAAGAATAAGAATGAAAGGATTTTAAAATATACACCTTGCAAACACTAACAGTAGAAAACTAAGGTAGCTATGTGAATCAGATCTAATGAGTTTTAGGGTAAAAAGGATTTTTTGGAATGAATAGGTTATTGCATCATGAGAAAAGAGATGATTCATCAGGAATATAAAAAATCCTGAACTTCGATGTACCAAGTAACATAGCTTCATAAAAAAATAAGATAAATATTGACAGAAAACAAAGAGAATGACAAATCTACAATAGTATTGAAAAAGTAAACCATATTTCAACAAATTATCACTAATACAATTAAAATATAGAGGAAAAATAGTGGAAATGTATGAGTCACAATCTACTGGAAACTGTGGCTTGCTGAAATTAACAAGAAGGAAATGTATACTTTTGTTAAGCACATTGGAGATATGTATGAAAAATTGGTGTATTCTGGATCGCCATGCAAGCTTTAACAAATACCAAAGAATCAATGATGTACTGATCTAGAGAGGTTAAATACATGTATAAGTTTACATGGTTAGCAAGAAGTAGAATTTAATTGAAAGAGATAAATGGAAGACTTAGTACAGTGCCTAGCATGTAGTTCAAATTAAATGGCTATTGTTGTATTATAAAAGTTATTTGTAAGTTATCCCATCTTACTGATCTTTCTTGTTTCTCTTATGTTTTCAGCTGACTCTCTTGGCTTTTCAGACAGGCAAATCAATCAACCAATCAATCAGTCATTGTGTGAATTTCCTTAACAGTGTCAAGGGAGCATTGTTGAGAGCGCTGACATGGGTCATTTTTAACATTTAGATATCACTAAGAGGTGTCCTCTTTCAATCTAGCTATATTCCCCAGACAGTGTTGATAAGTGAACATCTTCACATTTTTCTTTTAAAAAAATTATTACTATTTTAAAGATATGGGGTATAATTCAGGGTTAGGCATATAAATGGTCATTATGCAGGTACCCTTGTTGATGAGATGTGTGCTTCTTCCCTCCTCTGGCAGTTTCGCACTACTGCCAATTCCTTTCTTGTAGTATTTTGATAATCATTGAAGGTCTACTTATGAGTGAGAACATGTGGTATTCAGTTCTTTGTTTCTGTGATAGATCACTGAGTATTAAAGACTTTAAGTCCATCCAAGTTGCTGTGAAATTCATAATTTTGTCCTTTTTATGGCTGCATAATATTCCATCATGTATATGTATTACATTTGTTTAGCCAGTCCTCTTTCAATGGGCAGCACAGTTGGTTCCATGTTTTTGCTTTCATGAATAATAAACATGTGTGTGCAGGTATCTTTTTTATAGAGTGATTTGAGTTCCTCCAGGTATATTCCCTGAAGGGGGATCATCCTGATCTCATGACTGAGTGACCCAAAAGACTGAGAAGAAACTCAACAAGAAAATCTTCTGGGAGCAAATTGTTCACCTGTGCTTACTGAAGATGTTCCCTCAGGGACAGCGTGTCTTGTCCTGTTTTCTGATGGGAAGGTCTTCATTCCTGGTCCATAAGCAGGTATCTGGAGCTGCAGCTCTTAGAGTCAGGAGACAATCTGTTCTTCCTCCTTCTTATCTGTAGCTGGAATATCTGCAGCTACCACAGAACCTCCCGTCCAGAATGTTGATCTCACAGATTATGAGCTCCCCTTTCCTTCTCCTTGGCTTGTGCTGCCTTCACTAGTTACTTAACTGTCATCTGGCCCCATGATATCTATCTCTAAGGTGTTCTTGTATTCAGCAGGAAGTCCTTGAGTTTATGCCATGGAGAAAAATTTTCTTTTCAAGGCTGTTGTAGTTTCTCCCTGTTTTTACACTTTTTTGCTCCTTTCTGCAAGAACTTGTTTAGTGAGACAAGATACTTATGATGAATTCTCCATTTGATCAAGATATCTTTTTTTTATTTTATGATTATGTATGATACTGGATTTTAAACCAGATGAGGAAGAAAATCCTAGGTGATCCACACACCCATCATTTTGGTATTTTTGGTTTGAATAATGTAAATATTATGTAGCTAAAAAGTAATCAACAAAGGTCTCTGAATACCATGGAGATTGTTTCTGGCAGCAGAAAATACATTAGTTCTCCATTTCTCTAAACTGAATGCTCATTTAGAAGAAAAATGAAGTGTATACTCTGAAACTACATATCATTAGGCAGATATTTTTGAACATTTGAATCTGAAATATATTTGTAAAAATTCTGTACCCAAACATAAACCTATATGGCATAATGGTTATTTGCTTTTGGTTTGCCAGGTCTGCAAAAGTTTTGTGTTTTTTTTTATCCTTGAAACTTGGGATAAAGACTTAGAGACTGCAAGGAAGTTCTCAATTTTTCACTAAACAATAAAACAAGTAATTAAACAGTAAAAATAATAATGTGGAATTATAAACAGTATTGTGCATAGGGATAAAGCAATGGTTGTCAGCTAGGACAGTTCTGGGGCATAGAGGGTGTGTGGCAATGTCTGGAGACATTTTTGGTTGTCACAGTGTAGAGGGGGTGCTAATAGCATCTTGGAGTGGAAAACAGGGATGTTGTTAAACATCCCACAATGCACAGAATATTTCCCCACAGCAAAGACCCATCCAGTCCAATGTTAGCCGGTTACCAATCACTGTCAGGCTGTGGAACCCTGGCATAAGAAAGAGCAGATTGGTGGAATATACTTCTTCTGTGTTCCTCTGAGACAGGGACCCAGACATGTAGCACATCTCAAAATCTTGGGCAGTGAGAACAATCGTTCTGGCATTTGGAAAGCAGCTGTGCATCTTAATGAGGACACAGGACTGAGGTGAAAACCCCTCAGTTCCAGCCAGCACTGTTACCTGGCTATAGAGAATGCTGTCTTACCTCTGAGTGTCTAAACTGTCATATATGAAAGAGTTAACAACACTGAACAGACAGAATTATTTAGAAGAAAAATAAGACAACATGTATGAAAACATTGGACACATTGGAAATGGCCTACACTGTCAAAGGGCTATTTCTGGTTTATAATATTTCACATAATTTCTACTTAGCTATAGGCATTCAAGCCTTCTAACCCATTTTTTTAATGCAACTTTTTTTTTCTTTTGGTGTATTGAGATAAAAAGAAACACTATAAATGACCTATATCCTTTCTTGAGCACTTACATTTACCTTTATTTACCCATATTTGTTTTTTCTTATATGTTTCCCCCCAATTCGCCTATTGCTACTTCAGAAACAATTGAAAGCAGAGCAAAGAAGGATTGCTCACCACCTTGTCTACTGCTGTAATCAAACTCTAGAATGGGTTCATCATTCATGAAATGAACAGGAAGGCAGACAGTGCAAAGAAGCAAAGTTAGAGGGAGTTGCTATTTAATCACTGAAACTACAGTCACATACTTTTTCCTTTTAGTGAGAAAGACTAGAATTAATATTTTAAATGGTAAACAGAAACAAACAGAAAAAGAATCATGTAACAGTGAGAAGGAATGTTTATCATCTTAAGGGGAAAATTATTTTTTAAAGTCTTATCCAGAAATAGAAATCTGAAAGCTAGGAGACCAGCCAATGTGTTAAAATATGAGCATTTCTTAATGTGGTGCTTCTGCCTGGTTGCACTCTCCCTTAGACAGCAAATGGACATTTTTCCTGGTAGCACAGAGAGAATGAGACATTTGTTGAATAGGCAAATACAAGAGGCATTTTGAAGTCATCCATTCATAAATTGTCAATGGCGCTGAGGAATTGACTGCAGTATTCCTCTTTCATAGATGAGGAAACCAAGGCTTACGTGGGTGAAATGCTCTACTCAAGTCACATGTGGCTGCTATGAGGCCAGAATCCGTTCTTGTCTGACTCTTTGACACACGACACTTTAATTCCTACAGTGGCCTTTTCCCTGGGAACCAAAGAATTTATGCACATAACACTTGTCATTATAGAAATAATGTGCCATGTTTCTTTCCAGACCAAAATGCCTTTTTATTTAATATCATGTTATTCCTCTAAGATGATCGGAAATGATAATCCAACAGACCCTGGCTTTACTATACTATGAATTTGTGAGGTCTGAACTTTTCCAAAACATCACATTTTGGACCACTATACTTTGGCCTCATTTTTATCAGTAGTTTTAGCATCTGATGAGTTTCTTAGAGAGCTCACAAAGAACTTCGTCAAGGCAGTTGTGATTATAATAATCCAAGCTCAAATTTACAGTTGCTCCCCACTCGCCAAGCACCCATAAACACCACCTCATTGGATACTCAGAGCAAACTCAGAGAGACAACCTCCTCCTCCTTCTCTCCTCTTCATCCATGCAAGAGTTGAGACCAAGATTGGTAACATCAGTGCCTTTAAGCCAGAGTCAAACATGGGAGCCCTGATCCCAGCTTTCTAACACTCTTATCAATTCTCCTATGTCTTCTGACTTGTAGAGACATACTCATTCAAGATGGCAAACAGAGAACCATCCAGCTTTGCAGGAGTGCTGTCCAGTGCTGGACTAGAAAGGAACTCCTGCCTTGTCTCATGGTGTTTTTAATTCAACGTCCTGCCTCAGGACGTTGAATTAAAAGATTCCAAACTCCAGTGTGCCATGGACCTCAGGAGACCCACCATTGTCAAGTGTTCCTGGTAGAGCAACTTCTATGTCCATTTGTTCTTGACCCTAAAAATAAGTTATATCAATCAGTACTTAGTTTTCTTTATTTTTATTTTTGTATTTGTTTAAAGAAAATCACTATATGCTTCTTAAAAGTAGATGGGAAAATTGAAACTCTGGAGACTTGGGATCAGAAAGCAGGTGTGATCTTCCAGTATTCTTTTAGGAAGAAGTGACTGCAGTGTATATTAGTCCCCATGCTGACACCAAGCCTGGTGCATATGGAAAGTGGTGCTGAGGTCACAACTCACTGGCAGAGTCCATAGAAATATGGTTCTTCTTTCAACAGCCATCAAGACACAGATGCACGCTTGGCCTTTATGATGAGTGTGACCTTGGTGAATGCCCATTTTGGGGAAAAGGGTAGAATCATAGGCAATAACTTGGTACTGAATCGAACATCTTCATCTAATTTGTGGAGTGAGATGTCATAAATTCCAGAATGAAAAACGGATAAGAGTACTCAAAGAGAACAGACTGCACACGGTCACTCTGTTTGGCCTTTGCACAAGTATTTTTCTTCTATTTGGTGACGTAGTGTGGCCAGAGTCTATTTTGAGAAAGGAGAAATAACAAAAGAGCTTGCAGCTTTGCGATCAGCTTTCTGAAACCTCAGCATTGTTAATTGCCTACTGTATCTGTCACGACGGCATTTTTTCTGGTGTACTTAGATAAAGTTCTATACACCAGCTAATTAGAGTGATTAAATAAATTAGGCTGCTTCGGGTCATCCTGCTTTTCCATTAGATAGGAATTCACCATGCGTGGAGAAGAAATGTTTTGGCTCTTTCTATGGGCTGCTGGATAACATGCCCCAATTTTCACCACTGCGGTAGAGCTAAAAGCCTGAAGAATCGTACTTCAAGTGTGAAATAGAGGCTGTGTTGTTTAACACCATCCATGGGAAAACGACATAAATGCATTAGGGCAGGCAATTTGGGGCATGTTGGTACAATCTCATGGAAGTGGGGTAACATTTACGGAGGAGCCAGACTGAAGAGGTAACTTAGGTAGCTAGCTAACCTGGAGTTCCATGTGAAACACCTTGTACGATTACACCATGTTAAGTGCCTCGCATTTCAATGCATAGTTTGATTGACACTGGACTGGTGTTTCATCCTCTGCACAGGAAGCTTCCATATGACAAAAGACATAAGGTACCTGGGCCAGTAATCGTGGGGATAGGTTATGTCCTTTTCACACTTCTTGTGGACTTACTGTGTGCTTGGCTCTGGCCAGAGAACCATACATTGAATGCCAGATTTAATCATCACTTATTATTGATATCTTCGAATTATATTGAGAAAACTCGGGCTCAGAGACATACATGCCCTTCCAACACCACACAGCCTAGTAAGGGTTGAGGTGTTGGACTTTAAATACAGGGCATGTGTTCTCAAGCAGCACTGACCCACAGCTGAGGCTGTGGGCTCTGCTGGTTTCTTCACTAAAGATTTAGAAGACCTTGGCCAGTCACTGAACCCTTTCGTTCTGACCTTTCTTGTCGGTAAGGGGAACAACAGTCCTAATTTCACGGTGGGGGTGCTGTCAAAACTGCTAACTTAGAATTTCTCTTCTCTCCCCATCTTACTATATCTCTTGGGTTTTAACTTTCTGGACCCTGAAGGAGATCAGGAAGAAGCAAGAATCTCTTGCCATGAGATTTCAATGACTTAAAAGGGACAGGATTCAGGGGTTCAGAAAAGCTGACATAGCAACCTCACAGCTAGTTGGACGAGAACCAGAGGTCAGCCAAAATGTACTCCATGGCTGATTCTGCCTCTGCCTTTACTCTGTGTTCCTTGGGGGTTTGCTGAAGATGGGGCCCTGCCAATTTTGCTCATTTGATCGAGGATTTTCTCTGTGGAGCTAAGAGCCATGACTTCTAGCTTCAGCTTTTTTTTTCCCCAAGGTCTTTTTAAAAAAAATTTAATCAATATTTTTTATTATGATACTGTGGGATACAGTTAAGGGTTAGGTATACAAATATGCTTCGTTCAGTCACCCTTGTTGATGAGAGGTGTCTCCCCATCTCCAGACAGATATTTACTACCATTAATCCAAAACCCATAGGCCATAAGAGATAAGATAGACAAGTGGGATCTCATGAAACTGACAAGCTTCTGCAAAGCCAAAGAAGCCATCAAGAGAGCAGGGAGACAGCCTACAGACTAGGAAAAAGTATTTGCCAACTCCAGGTCTGACAAAGGCTTAACATCTTGGATCTACTAGGAACTCAAAATGTGCTGAAAAGTAAAAAGAAAAAAAAAACAACCCCATTATAAAATGAGCAAAAGATATGAACAGACACTTCTCAAAGGAAGACATCCGAGCAGCCAACAGACACATGAAAAAATGTTCAACCTCACTAATCATCAGGGAGATGCAAATAGCTTCAGCTTTTTAGCTGACTAGCTAGGTGACTTCCATGAGTCACTCAACTTTCTGACATGCAGTTTTCTAACCTTAGAAACCATCAACTTTGTTTGCAATAAGAGTGTCTAATACCAACTGCCTGTCCTGACCACTTCCCATTTGCCTGCCTGTACGCTGGCTGGACATTCCCTATCCCAAATCCTTCCTGTATTTGATCCTCTGCTTGCATAGCTACTACAAGGCTTGTGTTCTCATTTTATAGAAAAAAAATAAGTGCTCAGTAAATATCCATGTAATATGTACAATAATACCAATTACATTAAGTACACAAAAATGAAGTTCCAGGGCAGCTTTATTACAAAAGGAAAAATTCTCAATAATTTTGTCAGATGGGTGATAATTCTAGAACTCACAGATTGCCGCCAAGTTAAGACATTCCTCTTTAAATTCCATCTACATTACAAGTTAGACTAGCAAATTATTAGTTTCTAAATGTTCTACAAAAGTAACTTACAGTATCCCACATCAGCTCTCATAAAAGGGCTTCTCAACCTCGGCCTCATTGACATTTGGGGCAAAATAATTCCTTGCTAGGTAGGGGACTGTCTTGTGCCTAGTGGCATGTTTCCCAGCAATCCTGACCTCTACCCACTCGAAGCCAGCAGCACCCTTCCACATTGTGCCAACCAAGAACATCCCTAAACATTATCAAATATTCCCAAGGGAATACATTTGCCCCCAGCAGAGAAGCACTACCCTGGATCAAGAATCACAGACCTAAGAATGAGTAAAATGTGAACATCATGATAAATGTTTGCTTTAGTTTTTAATTTTTTAAAATCTCAACAAAAAACTGTTGTCAACATGCCTAGAAATGATGTCTTAAAAAATGTTGCTGTCTTCTTATTCAGTTTGTTTCGACTGAGTGCGATTTCTCTGACATTTATGGGCATTTGGCCTAGATGGATGGGAGTAATTAATTGAGGTTCTCAGATTTTTTATGAGACAGAGGACACCTTGGTTTAAAGGGTGATGCTGAGCAAGTTTGTCTAATCTTGGGTAGACAGATGTTGCCCCTGATTAAATTTGAAGAAGAAAGAAAACATGTCATTTGATTATCTGCACCAAGTGGGTGTAGGCTAGATAATTTTATTTTCTCAAATGGACAAATTTCTGCAATAAGTAAAAAGAAGAATAAATGTTTGGCTGAAGGCAGTGTAGTGTGATAGAAATTAATGATGCTGCCTGAAGAGATGACTGGTTACATCTTTTTCTCACTTTAATGTTTTCTTAAGGATGCATTTGTGGTAACCTACATGACCACAGCAGTTGAGTCCTACATCTCTGCACCTCTAAAATAGGCTTCACGAAACCAGAGAAACAAAAATGCAGGCATTCCCTCGACAGGCTGGATATTGCTGAAAATGTACCTATGCTCAGAATGTGCTTAAATAAGGTTGCAGAAGGGAACAATAACATCCCACATCTGTTGTTCACATATTCTTATTGCACAAAACCAAGGAACTGTCAAGATACTGAAGTCCTGGGAAAGCTGGTTGAGTGCAAACATGTCGTTGCTCCACAGAACGCCTACACAGTAGGTCTGGCTTACTTTCTCCCACTGACCTAATTTTTATGACATTTTCTCTGAGGATGCATCCAGAACCCACGAAAAACAATTATGGTCTCTTGTTCACTTATAGAAACACACCCGAAAAGGTTCAGTGTTGGCAGGAATAAGTCAGCTCAATCCAGGCAAGCAAACCTAAGCTTTTCTCGCTTATGACAAAGATGCTGCCGAAAAGTTCCATCTTAACACAGCAGCATCTGGTACCATCCCAAGGACACAGAAGTAATGCTTGTGGCATGAATAAATGAATGAGTAAATGAAATCAGTAAATCACTTGTGTCACTCACTTCAACAATGTCTATCTTATAAAAATAGATACAACAGTAATAATAATAATAACAAATGCATATAACATTTATCATTGGCTGAGCACCATTCTAAGTGCTTTAAATATATTAACTCACTGAATCCTCATGGTAACCATATGCACTAAGTACTATTATTATCTCATTTTTAAGATGAGGAAACTGAGGCTTAGAGGTGTTAAGTCACTTACTGCGGGTCACAGAGCTAGTGAATGAAACTTCTAGTACTTGAATCCTGGACATTTGTTCCTGGGTTCATGCTTTTTTTTCAATACTGTACTGTATTTTTCCTATATTAAACATGATATGGTCTGATAATTTGCATTATTCAAATGAATCTGGGTTTTATGTAAACATTGATTGATTAGCTTCTTTGAATAGTGAACTCTCCTCTTTGTTGGTTTATTACAATGAGCTGGAAAGTCTCTGAAGGACAGAAAAAGTCAAATATTCATTCAATGCCTACTGAAAACCGATTTGGGAAAACAAAATGTGAGTAAAATGGGGGGAATCAGAGCTCAATTTGCTGAAATTCAGTTTCTGAACATTTGCAAATCCCTGCATAAAACGATGAATGTTTTTTCCACAAAGGGCACCGCCTGGATTCAGAAACATTGCTTGGATCGCATAAAATGGCTGGGTTCAAGAATAACGCGTGTCTTCAGCGCATTCTACCTTGGCCTGTTGCTCTGCAATGATAGTTGCTATAGAAATGCCCAGGTGAGATATTCTTGTGACTACAATGGGTGATATATTAGGCATAATCTTTATTACAAGTTTAGGGCTTCAGTCAAAATCAAGCCTCCATAAAAAAGGAAATCAACTCTCTCTGTAAAAGTTAATCCATGATTAAGGGGGAAAAAAGCCAGTATATTTATAATTATCTGAGAATTAGGAATGAAAAATAGAGGTCTTCTTTATTTAGCTCTTTCTACTTAAATAATGCAGCGATGGGAGAGATTTTTGGGGGAATGTATAATTTAATATAATTGAGTAAGGGAATTAGAACGCTTCATCCACGCTGCAGTTTAATGGCACAGTTCTTAAGATAACCAGGGACACTGTACTGGAGCAGGGCTGAGGTTTCACAGAGAGCTAAGTGGGAAAACAGAGGCATGAAAACATCTCGAGGACAAAGGGCACCAACGGCAAATGGTGAATAAATTGGAGTCCGAGAAATGTGGCTGCATAGCACATGTAAAAATGAGCTCATGGCTATTCAGGGGAGAAATTAAATCAACTCATACAGAAAGTGTCCAAGACCTTCCTGTTTTCCAGTCTGCTTTCCTCAGAGAGGCCAAAATAGGACCAGCTTGTCCTCTAATGTTCTCCCAGCCCTGCCTTCTGCAAAAGTTAGGGAACTACTTGTGATTATGCCACATTTAAATTAAGGAAAGACATAGAACAAAGCCCAGTTGTAATTTTTTTTTGAGTTAGAGTCTCACTCTGTCGCCAAGGCTGGAGTGTAGTGGCATGCTCACAGACACCCCAGCGTCAACCTGTTGGGGTCTGGCAATCCTTCCACCTCAACCTTCCAAGTAGCCAGAAATACAGGCACTTGCTACCACGCCCAGCTCATTTTTATTTACTATAGAGACAAGGTCTCACAAAGTTGCTTGGGCTGGTCTTGAACCCTCAGGTTCAGGCAATCCACTAGCCTTGGCCTCCCAAAGTGCTGGGATTACAGGCTGAGCCACTGAGCCCGGCCTGTAAATGTTTTAATCACATGGTGAGACTCTTCATAGTAGATCACACAGGATCAACATCTTCTACCAATCCTCCCCCGTTCTACCATATTAATTTCCTAATTTTGTCTAACAAATACCTATAAGCACAACAGTTTGGGACATTATTACCTACGGTTGCTGAGAGCCGCAGAGGTTCAGGCAAGGCCTTGTTGGTTCCTTGGATTAGGGCCTTCCAAGGTTACAGTCAAAGTGCCACCAGAGCTGTTGATCTCAAGGGCAACTTGGAGGTCTCGTCCAAGCTTATCCAGGTCATTGACAAGTCTCAGTTTCTTGTGGGTGCAGACCTGGATTCTGTAGCTCCTAGAAGTCAACCTCTCCACCGACAGTCCACAGCATGCCTTTTGGCTTTTCCAGGGCTAACCAGAAGAAGAGCATGTCTCTGCTTGGCGTCTCTGACATCAGAGAAGGATAAGGGCTCCTTTTATTTATTTATTTATTTTTGGAGTTGGAGTCTCACTCTGTCACCCAGACTGGAGTGCAGTGGCCGCTCCCGGCCACTGCAGCCTCAAACTGCTGGGCTCCGGCAATCCTTCCCCCTCAGCCTTCCAAGTAGCTGGAACTACAGGCGCTTGCTACCACGCCCACCTAATTTTTGGATTTATTGTAGATATGAGATCTCGCCAAGTTGCCCAAGCAGATCTCGAACCCACGAACTCAGGCAATCCACTCACCTCAGTCCCCCAAAGTGCTGGGATTACAGGTTGATTTACCGAGCCCGGCATATGGGCCCCTTTTAAAGGGTTTTCCCCTTATCACCTGATTGGCCCAGGGCCACCTAAGATCACTTCTTTTTTATTAATTTGTAGTCAGCTAAATAGGGACCTCATTCCATCCCCCAAACTCCTTTGCTCTTGGTTAGAGGCCAGTCACAGGTTCTGGGGAAAGGGGATTCCACAAGGTGTGACTCACTGAGAGCCACCTTAGGGCTTGTCCTCCATACACTCCCTGCCCTGTCCCCAGAATCTTTTATGGAAAAGACAGGGAGGATAAAAGAGGCCAAGAGAGGTGGGTGCTTGCCTTTCACTGAGAGTGGCAACTGTCAGACCCCAGAGCCCTGGGTCCTAGACAGTCCTTCTAAGATTCCCACTACTCTGTCTCACTGACTAGCTCTTCCAAGGGAACCAGGACTGAACACCAAACAAGGAGTCCCTGGCCAGGTGAGTCCTCCTTCTCTAAAGGGATACCAGTCCATAACATACCCATTCACTAGTACATTTTCCATGGACTCAGTGGACACTCAAGTCACTTGTTCCCAGGGAGTTTATTCTTTAGAGCAGTGGTCCCCAACCTTTTTGGCATCAGGGACCAGTTTCATGGAAGACATTTTTTCCACTCTGGGGTGGGAGAGATCATCAGACATTAAATTCTCAAAAGGAGTATACAGCCTGGATCCCTCATGTGTGCAGTTCACATTAGGGGTCACTCTCCTATGGGAAGTTAATGCTGTTCACCGATCTGATGGAGGATGGAACTCCACTCGCCCACTGCTCACCTTCTGCTGTGCAGCCCTGTTCCTAACAGGCCACAGACCAATACCTGTCCAGGCCTGGGGATTAGGGACCCCTGGTTTAGAGATTTATAGTGTGGTGGGGGTGTATCCCAACCCTACCTTCATCAGAAGTCTTCTATCTTCTCCTATCTTGAACTGGCTCAAGAAAAAGGATAATTTATTGGCAATTATTATTGGTTTTTATAACTTTGAAATTGAGGCATGAACTGTCTACGGACATAGCCGGACCCAGAGCTTTCTCTCTTGACAAATAATCAATAAAGCATTTTTCTGTTCCTGATCTGATTTCAGACGGGCAGAATAGGTCTCCTTTGTCCTAGGACTTTACTGAACACCCCCACAAGGTCAATACCGATTCTCTCTCCAAGCTCTCACATCTCACATCTGAAGAGGCATGAGGTCTGACTCCCCAAAACAGAGCATGTGCCATCCTTGTGTGCTGCCCCATGACTGCATGGCACAGCCTGCCATGCCTTCATGTGGGGTGTTCAATTCTCACCAGCCCTCCTGCTACCTCATTGCAGCCACATCTGCTTTTTATGCACTGTCACTCACAACGCCTCACATTAAGATGCCACTTGATGGTGTGACCTGAACATGTTTAGTGATGGAAAGCTGACTCAACAGACTACATGACTAGAATACGTGCTACAGGCATGGCTGGATCGAGCAGCTCCCATGATGTCACTGGGGCTCTGCTTCTTTCTGTGTCTTTGGCCTGTTCCCTTTTGTGTGTTATCCTTCTGCTCTCCTTTCCCAGATAGGTTCCTCCACGTGGTAGGGAAACATGGCTGTAAGGCACAGGGTCAGGGTTAGATTAGGAGCAGGTGATCCAGGTGCCATGGCACAAATTCAGGGAGGCCATCACTTTCATGGTTATGTGGGACCAAGCCCCTCCTGCGTATTGTGAACCTTTCCTAGTTTCCTTCACCCTAGTCTCAGCCCTACATGGGATTCATGTATCCTCAGTTCAGCATCCCAGCAGAAGGTGCTGTTCATTCTCATAGTTTTCCTAGGTTGTAAATAGATTCCACCCACAATTGCTGATTGGCCCTGTTTGGACATGTTGTCTCATTTTGAGCCAATGCCCATTGCTGTGGGGATAGAGTGTCACAATCCCTCAAACCTGGATCCTGTCCCTCCCGATAACCCGAGGGAGTCAGGTGATTTGATCCACGGTTCTTGGAACATGAGATGAATTGGAGAGTAATAGCACTCCATGACAGAAAAGCAACACGCATCTTCTGGAGCTCTGCTCAAATACAGGTGCACCTAATGTGACACCATTCTTATTACCACTGTGTATTTGCTAGACTTGCCTCTTTAATCATATTCGGACTCTGTGAGGCTAGGAACAATGCAGTATGTTCAATGCTTCTGTGACCACGGTGTCTTGAACATAATAGGTGCTCAAGAAGCCTCTTCAGGGTATTGCATCAACACTGGAGCTGCTCATGAAACAGACTCTTTCACTGTTGACAGGGAAGCCACTCTTGGGTTACATTCATCCGCATTAGAGATGGGGTTTCCAGGAAAGAGGCCTTGAGTCGCAGGGGTTGACTCCCTATGGGTTCCAGGACCTCCTCAAGGAACTGGGGAAATCCAAATTACTTTCTGGAAAGCAAAGGCCTCTCAGGACAGCAACCCTGAGCAGAGAGCTGAGTGTCTGATGGGGAATATGTTGGATTTTGCTTTCCTACTGTGGAGACAACAAAGCCTCATAAATTCTGGAGACATCTGATATGTTCTTTATAGTCACTGGGAAAACTCAGGAAAGGCAACCAGGGTTGGCAGTCAGGCATCAGGGTCGCATATCCAGAGCCTTTGGTTAATCAACAGAGACAACAGGGTGAGGGAATGTCACTGCTTGCCTTAACTTGGGCTGGGGCATTACAAGGTGTCCTCTGTGCCCTGGGGAGAATTTTCTTCCTAATGACACAATGCTCAGAGCTTTAAAAAGAGCTGACCTTGTAGATAGGAAGCAAAATCAGAAAGCACCATCTCAGCATGGGGGCTCTGCCTTTTATCAATCAAATTGGGGAAGAATGTTCTCATGGGAAGGGATTTGAATCAGAAAGACTGGAGATCTCTTTCCCTGGCACCAAAGGGTGTGAGTTCCTGATGGGCAGAGACTCCCCGAAATATGCAAACAGGCTCACAGAGGCTCTCCTATTAAAATGCCAAACAGCCTAGAAGCAGCATCCTTCTGACAGCTCCTTGGAATAAACAGGGTGATGGTTTGCATTTGAGATGCGCAGATTTGCTGGAGTTGGCTCTCAATTTGGCAGAAGCAGAGTTAAAGAGGCAGCATCTAACACTAAGGGACTTATTACGGGAAGCAACCAGCATTGCAAAGCGAGAGAGGGTGTGAAGTTAATAGAGAGGACTTCAGGACTGATGGAATATTTCATGACCTGTGTCCCTGGGAGGAGGATGGGTGTGGTCGTCAATATCTTAGACTTTTGTTCATCTTAAAAATTCAGCTCAAATGGCTCTTCTTGCTTTTCAGTTGTTTTAAAGTTGGGCAAAATTTTCATTTACTCTAACTTTCTCATTTACAGTTTCTGCACACAACGGAGTGTTTCTTTTCTGTAGATGAGAGTTCCTCAAACTGTGCTCACCCGTGTAATAGTTCCATGGGTGTTATACATGCTCTTTACCAAAGAAGTTCTTTGGTCTAAAACGTCCAAAAAAAGTGGGTTGAAAGAAAAAGGCAGGACTTTGTCACCAATCACTCTGAATCTCTGGGAAGGGACAATTTGAAATCCAGGCTTCCCATGAAAGTGTTCAACCATAGGACTCATTTTTTTCCACAAAATATCTCAGGAGATTTGATGGAATGTTGCTTCAGACATCTCTGAATGACTAAAATGCCATGTCTGACATGCACTGAAGGGACCTCAAAGATATATGTTAAGTGAGGAATTAAGATGGATCTGGATGCTGGAATTCCATAAGGTAGATCAGGAGGCTGGAGCCAGGGAGGGAAAAAACAAGTGTTTGAGTCACCTGGAGAATGAGCCTGGAGGATGCAACCTGAGAGAGGTACTGTCCAGGTCAGATGTCCCTGCACACCACACCATGGGTACTTGCTGTCTTGTCCAACAGTTCAGCAGATCACCCCACCTCCTCCTATCATCCCCACTGCCTTCTCTCTCAGCCACTGCTGCAAGTTAAAGACAAAAGGGAACAGCTGGCAGATGCTAACATCCATACTTAAGTCATGTATTGTATTTCATGTTTATGATCATTTCTCCACTCACTCTCAAAGGTTTGCTCTGTACGGAAGACCATGGGCTGTAATCTCACAAATGGTAATAGGACTCTGCATAGGCATATCTGCCTGAGATGATAATATTCCCAGGATGGCCCCATGTCAATGCCCTGCACACTCCAACACAGACACTTATTAGATATTTTAAATAACCATTAAGGTGATTATTTTCTAGCAGCATCTTAGATTCAGTCTACCTTTTACTGGCCTTAACATTTTCCTTTTATGAAACTTTCTCTTGTAGCAAAAAATGAAAGCTCTCTATATATGAGGGGGAATTTTTTAAAAAACCCATAATTATCTTTTGGAGGGCAGGCCTCTTGATGTACAAGCTTCCCCTTCTGGGTAAGTATTCTAAGGGCCCATCAGCATCAGTGTATCTGCCAGCATTGTTGTGAGAGGCTGTGTTTGACTTCATTAAATTTTTTTGGGGGGGGAGATTTTTTCAGTGCTTCTGCCCATTTCATAATGGGTGATTTACAAGAATACCTGCCCATACAACACTGAGTGTTCAACAGTTTTTGACCAAAAATGGCATGACCCCCATACTTCATGCTCCTATTCACCTGATATTGTCCCGAGTGATTTTTTTTTTATTTTCCTGGATTAAAAAACATCCTCAAAGAGAAACATGTTGGCCAATGTGGAAGGGGTGAAACTAAAAACGACAGAAGCACTAAAAGTCATCAAGTTTGACAAGCTCAAAAATTGTTTTGAGCCATGGAAAAAGCATCTTGATAGGTGTATTGCATCAAATGAAGAGTACTTTGAATGTGACTAAAGTTTAAATATGTAAGAATGAATACATAGTTTTTTATAAATAAATCCCAGTTTCTTGGGTCTCCATATATATATATATATGTATATGTATATATGTATTTGTATATATGTATATATATAATGTATAAAGGTATATATAATCTTGTTTTTGGGAGGAAGAGGCAGAGCTGGAATAGGGTAGGGCCTGGTTTCTGTTTTGTGATAATAAAGTATCCCTTGGTTGGGATATAATGAACACAAACAAGTTAAAATATCATTCAAAGTACAAGCAAATCATCCAAACACCTTGTGAATTAACCTATTTAGGTCTCGGTATCAGTCAGAATTAAACAGGAGATGGAGAAACAGAAGGTAATATCCCTGTCTACAACTATATCTGCCTAGCTCATCTATTTATATATCTATCATCTATCTATCATCCATCTACCATCTATCTATCCATCTATCTATCTATCTATCTATCTATCTATCTATCTATCTATCTATCTATCTATCTGAAACTGATGACAAGAAACAGGCTTACTCCGTGGCAGGGGCTGGCTCCCAAGTCCCATGCCCACAGAACAGGGGTCAGGAAGGGAAGACCATGTAGGGTGACAACCAGGGCACAGGCCATGCTCTAAGCCTCTTCTTGGGTTTTAACGTATTAAACCTGACTCACCCCAACTGTGCAGGATAATCTCTCATTCTTAAAATAAACAGGTTAAGATTTAATTAGATCTGCAAATACCCTCAAAGCAACTCTGAATCAGTGTTTGGTTGCATAAGTAGAACCTCTGTCCAGCCAAGTTGACAGTCTGAGAATCCTCCCAGAGTCCTCTCAGAAATCTTCGTGAACACAACATGCAGGATTAGGCCAGGAGTCAAGGGTGGGAATCTGGGCCCTGGGTTGGTTCACTCCAAACCCAGAGTTGAAAGCCCAGTCATCACCTTCTTTGCTAAAAGACGCAGCATCACTGTGGGTAAGCGTCCACCCTTCTATATTATTTTAAATGTATAGGGTTTTTTTTTCTGCAGTCTAAGCATCATCCAACTTCTGACATTCTCTCCGTCAATACATTCATCACCATTTTGTCAACTGCAAAATACTGAACTTTCTTCCAACTCTTATTGGCTTACTATAAATTCCATGACTCTGAGCTTACGTCATTTCCTGCTTCTAAGTAAAAAAAAGCAGATTCCCTCTCAAATGATTATCCAGAAAAGATGTTTCCCTGTTACTCCTTTAGGTGGGTTGGGGTAGGCTGCAAACATTTTTCTAACAATCGCTTCGTGTGTGTTTGTGTGTGTGTGTCTGTGTGTGAACTGTGAATTTTTTTCATTATCAGAGTTTACTTCTTGAATTAGACCTAGTCTTAATTTGGAAAAAAAGGAAACTTCCTTGGTTCTTCCCTTACTTTTTGAGACTGAAATACTAACAGGTTGTCCTGACTCTGATTTTCTTGCAGCAAGAGTGAAAAGAAATTTGATTAAACATCTGCAAGACCATAAATGTAATTAAATGCATCAACAGATGTAAAATCAGGAATCACATGATAATATCATTAGATGCAGAAAAAGCTTTTAATAAAATCCAGCATCCTTTCTTGAAACACCTATGCATAGAGGGAACATATCTCCAAATAGTAAGAGTCATCTACGATAAACCCACAGCCAACATATTAATAATGGACACAAATTGGAAGTATTTCCCATGGAAACCAGAGTAAGACAAGGCTGCCCACTCTCACCACTCCTGCTCAACATAGAGTTGGAAGTCCTAGTTAGAGCCATCAGACAATAGAAGGAAATCAGGGGTGTCTAAATAGGAAAAGAGGAAGTCAAGTTATCTTTCTTTGCTGATGACATGATTATATACCTCAAAACCCCAAGAAAATCTGTTAAAAACCTTTTTATACTGATAAAGGACTTTGACAAAGTTTCAGGGTACAAAATCAACATGCAAAAGACTCATTATTTTTTTTGTGTGTGTGAGTTGGAGTCTCACTCTGTAGCCAAGACTGGAGTGCAGTGGCCACTCCTGGCCACCACAGCCTTGACTTGCTGGGCTCCAGCAATCCTTCCACCTCAGCCTTCCAAGCAGCTGGAACTACAGGCACACGCTACCACACCCGGCTAATTTTTTTATTTTATTGTAGAGATGAGGTCTCATCAAGTTGCCCAGGTGGGTCTCGAACTCGTGGGCTCAGGCAATCTACTCACCTCAGCCTCCCAAGGCATGGGATTACAGGCGACAGTTGCATTCTTATACACCAACAACAAATGGGTAGAGAACCAAATAAAAAGCACAATCTCATTCATAGTAACAACAACAACAACAAAAATGAAATACCTCAGCATCTTCCAAACCAGAGAAGTGAAAGATATTTACACTGAAAACTACAAAATGCTACTCAAAGAAATCAAAGATGATGCAAAGAAATGGAAAAATACTCCATGCTCATGGATTGGAAGAATCAAAATTGCTAAGATGTCCATCCTACCCAAGGCAATCTACAGATTTAATGCAATACCTAGTAAATTACCAGCATCATTCTTCTCTGTCCTGGAAATGAGGATATAGGAATTCATATGGAAACATAAATGACCATGAATACTTAAAACAATCCTCAGTAAAAGAAACAAAGCAGGTAGTATTACACTTCCAGACTTTAAACTTTTATAATAAAGTCTACAATAATCAAAGATAGACAATAATCAAAGACAAGCAAAGATAGATAAGATAGACAAGTGAGATCTCATCAAACTAAAAAGCTTCTACAAAGAAAAATAAACCATCAAGAGAGTGGGGAGACAGTCCACAGACTGGGAAAAAATATTTGCCGCCTGTGTATCTGACAAAGGCCTAACATCTAGAATTTACAAGGAACTCAAACATGCAGAAAAGAAACAAAAAAACAAACAGCCCTATTAAAAAGTGGGCAGAAGATATGAGTAGACACTTCTCAAAAGAAGACATATGAGCAGCCAACAGACACATGAAAAAATGCTCAGCCTCACTAATCATCAAAGAAATGCAAATTAAAACCACACTGAGATACCACTTAACTCCAGTTAGAATGGCCATCATCAATAACTCAAAAAAGCAACAGATGCTGGGGAGGATTCAGGGGAAAGGGAACATTTCTACACTACAAACCACCAAAGTGAGGCCCAAACTTCACCTGTAAAATGACCATTTGTATACCTATCCCTGAATTAAATGTACCCTACATCTTTAAAATAAAAATAAAAAAAGAAATTTGAGAAAATAGGAGCAACTTGCCCGCACCATGTCCACAATGATTCATAGCTGAGACTCAGCTCACCCTGTGCTCACAAAGTGACCTTGTCGGGGCTGAGGTAAATCTGTGATCTTCCATGGAACACTACGTTGCCATGCCTGGCTATGACTTGTTACAAATAAAGTCTGCCCAGGAGAGTGCGGTCCCCATGGAGATGATGTTTGTGCAGGGACTTTGCTTTTATAAAGGTCTCCCTTCAAATGCCCTGGATGGGGACATGAGCAGAAGGGGCCCTGCCTGTGTCTAGCAGAGTCTCCAGTTTGTTCATTCAAGGGACAGTCATTGAGTATCTGTTATGTGTTGAGCACTGAACTCAAATTGAGGGGTGAAGTGTAGACAGAGAGAAGTTGTTTGGCTTTGTGGGACTCACAGACCAGAGGGAAGATGGATTTTCCAGCAGATTACAGCCACATGCACCACTGCCTCTCTGGGGAATCTAGGAAGAACTACTGAGACCCAGAGCAGGCCCAGCGGCAGTGTCTCAGCATGTCTGGAGGGACGTCCAGCCTGGTCTACATTTTGAGCAGGAATAGGATGGCAGGCCTGTGGCAGGCCAGAGGAAAGGCACTGCCCTCAGATGTGGACAAATGACCCTGCCCTGGGTCCCTGACGTTCCCCCAACCATTGCCATCCCCACTGGCAGCTGCAGGGGTAGGGGTGTGGGAATGGGCTTGGCTGACTGT
Source organism: Carlito syrichta (assembly GCF_000164805.1). Lineage (NCBI taxonomy): Eukaryota > Metazoa > Chordata > Mammalia > Primates > Tarsiidae > Carlito > Carlito syrichta. Next base: position 599,675 of record NW_007249774.1, read on the forward strand.
CCTGTCTCCTGCTCCATGTCATCTGACACATTTAGGAAGGAAAAATGGCTGTCTTGCCTGTCTGTGAGCTCAGATGAGGAGCAACGTCCCAGGAGCTCACTGCCCTTCGGTCCCTTTTATTCCTGTTCAGAAAAGCAGCTCAAAAACACAAGCCAGAAAATGACAATAGCCTGTGCCTACTGACTGTATCCTCCACTTTAGAGACAACTTGGCTACAGCATCTCACTCCGTCCTCTTGAGAAATTTGGGGCAGGTTTCATCACAATCCTCATTTTACAGATAGGGAAACTGAGGTGCCCAAAGCGTGACTTGTCCAATCTCACTGAGCAGTGGCTGTCTAGCTCTGAGTCCGTGTACCACTGCCTTCCACTTGGAGTGATGCTTTTGCAGATAGAATCTTGAATCTGCTCTTATTACTCTTTTTTTAAAAAATGTAAATTCTTCCAAGTCATAATGATCAATAGCAAAGCATGTGCGACCGGCTAACAGTAGACCCCACCTGGGCAGCCTCGGGTCTCCACGATGGAAAATTCTTTCCATGGATTGTGTTCTGCCTCTGCCTCCTTCTCCAGCCCATCACTCTCCAGTGTAGACATGTACCTACAGGGACCTGACCGTGAAGTACAGGGAGGAAGCAGATGCCTGTAAGAGGACAACCTGTGAGACTCCCTTGTAAGAGGATGCACTTGTGAGACTCAAGAGTCTGAGGAGGGTAGCCGGCTGGACAGAGTGACTTGGGATGAAGGGGCTGCCCTGCCAGTGTGCTTCCATGTGGGAAAGGAGCCTCATAGCAATGCCTGCTGCATCTTGAGGTTGTCCCAGAAAAACTGGAAATGCCCATTTTTATGTGAAATACCTTATTTTAAAAACTGTTTCCAGTCAATTAATACAAAACAAGTACTTATCTGGCATAATGTCTTCCAGAAAACCCAGACCCATGGGCTTCATTTGGCCTAGCCTGCTTGACAGCAACCTTTGGCTATACCAACTTGCCTATACCAACCCCGCAAGAGACTTGGGTCTCCCCTGACTCAGGACCAGAGGGGCCTGAGCTGTACTGCAGAAAAGAAGCGCTCTGATTGTGACTCCCACTGGAAGGCCAGTCAAGCTGTGCCTCTGTGGGTCATTGCCTGTCCCCATCTCTGCTGAGAATGAGGGGAGCCCATGTAAATGGAGAGGGTATGGGCTCGGCAAGCAGGAGGGAAATCAGCTCAGTTAACTGGATGGCCCTGGGTAGCTCCGAGTCCAGGGCAGACTCATATTTTATCCAGGCTAGCTCTCCTATTCATAATGTAACGTTTACAGTTATTTTTTTCTGCCCCAGTGGAACTGAAAAGAATCTAACTGCAAGTTTTCCCAGGCAGAGCCAAGCTGGGAGCTATCTACCCAGCCTCCTGGATACTTCCATTTCACTCTCCACCTTTTTTTCCCCCTTTCTCCACAATACCTTTTCTTCTTAGCAGTCCCACTTTCCTCTACCTTAATGAAAAAGCAATAGTAGCAGCACGTTTCCTGTAAGATATGCTTGTTTTGTTTTCAGCCTTTTTATTATTTAACCTGAGCCCACAGGGAGGTAAACTGATACCCTATCAAGGAAGAGACAGACAAACCCTCCAAATAGGCTGGGGGATTGTGGGGAAATTCCAGTTCAGGATTTGCTTTGGCCAGAAGATTTAATTTGCCAGATTGCTGGGTCTGTCAAAAGTTTCTGCAGTAACCACTTGGGTCTTTATAAAACCGAAACAGCAGAGGAGGAAAATGAAATCCTGGATCAATTTCTCTGTTTGGAGACCTTAACTTCTATTCAGTTGAGGAAAAAAAAGAAGAAGAAAGAAAGGAAGAAAGAATTCAACCAGCCAACCAACTGTGATTGTCATGGAAGATTAGCTGAAAAAAACTGATGCTTTGGTTTGTGATGTTCATGAAATGGAAGGGGGGGGTGCAACTCTTTTCTAGATCTTTTGAAAGAACCCAGAATTGTGCTTTTTTGACTATCAACCCCACCTGAAACACACACTCCATTCCACAGGGACAAGAGGAAGGGAAGGAGGTCTTGGACAGGAGGGCTGCAAGTTTGATGACCTGGGTCCCAGGGACATCATGCCTTGTTGGTGCAAATGACTGTGTGTTCCTCAGGGGGCCTAAGAGATGGCTCAGGGAAGAGCCTGGGCCACCATCATGTGTCTACCGTGACTGTTTCCCTTAAACTGAAAAACCTACAAAATTTTAAACCTACAGAAAAGTTGCAAAAATAATGCAGAATGTTCACATACCCTTCTCCTCATGTTGACATCTTAAGTAGAACTCACACATTTGTCAAAACTAAGAAATCATTTTTGCCACAATACGATTAACTGGGAGTACAGAACATATAAATTTCCCCAGTTTTCGTACTAATATCCTCTTTATCACACAGGATCCATTCCAGGATCCCACATTGTACTTTTTCATCCTGTCGCCTTGGTCTTCCAATCTCGGGCAGTCCCTCAGTCTTTCTTTGTCTCTTATGACCTTGACACTCTGTGTCAAGGAGTGCCAAAGGCATCCTAGCATATGCCTGTCCACAGCACAGCCCTGGCCATGGTCTAGGGCCTTAACGATATTTTCAGAAATCAAAAAGAAAGGGCTGGCAGGAGTAGGGTCAAGTGAGGGGTAGAAGTGTACAATCGAAGGAAAAGTTGGGGAAAAAAGGAGGGGGAAAGATGGTATTGAAAGAGAATGAAATGGAACAGATTTTCAGTTCCTTTTGCTCTAGAGGGAATGGCTTCAGTCTGCGAATTAGAACAGCATGGTTACTAATTTATTTCACTTATTGTGCTTTATCCAAAGTTTTGAGCAGAAACAGGATATTTGCATAGTCTTAAGTACTGTCCTCCAAATATTTGATCATTACAAAGGGAAAAATGGTGGAGAATCCTGGCACACACTACATTAGCTTTGGATCAAAGTTAACATCACAAAGAAACATTTCAACTTCAAGAGACCCTGCTGGAGTGCCCTGGAAAGGCATGTGACTTCTGGGTTATCCCTCCCAGTGATATGCAACTTTAATCTATTAATAAGCATGAGCAAACATCGGACAAACTCAGACTGAAGTATTCTCTACAAAATAACTGACCAATATTCTTCCAAAGTGCCAAGGTCATGAAAGACAGGGAAAGACTGAGGAACTGAGGAACTTCTCTGGATTGAGGAGGACAAGGAGACAGGGTGACCAAGTACAATGTGGGATCTTGGAATAGAAAAAGGACATCAGCTGGAAAACTGGGAAGATTCAAATATGTTTCATATTTCTGTTCATAGTATTGTGGCAAGAAAAGTTTCTTAGTTTTGATAAATGTATGATGGTTATTTAGGATGCTTAAATGAGAAGCTAAGTGAAGGGTATTTGGGCACTCTATTATTATTGTAACTTTTCTGTAGGTTTAAAATTCTCTCTCTCTAAAAAAAAATGACGGTTACAAAAAAAAGTAGCACTGCTCAGAGGTGTCCCCTACATGATATCCAAGAATGTATAATAACTTACACCCACAAAGATGCCTGACCTTTCCCTTTGATTCCTTATTCACATTTTAATCATGTGCATTGGAGTCATCAGTGTGCCCCAAGGACACAGGACACCAGGAACAGTTGAAATCTCATAAATAAATTACTAAATAATATACTATGGGAGGATCATTTCATTTTCCCGTGGTTCAAGGGATCTCTGCGTCTCATTCACTTTAAATGCTATACAGTGTCCTCGGTAAATGAAGGTGGTGAGTCCTTGAGATAGATGTAGGGGTGGACACTCACTATTCTGTGGATGACAGTTTCACAGTTCTGGTCTGGTTGCAAAAAAAAAGAGGTCTGTGTAAGTAAGCGCATCAGTCTGCTGTACAGATACAAAAGTCAATCTTAAAGACAAAGGCAGTGATCTGGTCACGTCCTGTGTGAGGCTGGGTCTTAAACATTGAAACATAATTCCATGAATGAGCTAGGAGTTTATGGTTATGTTAGGCATTTTACTGTGTAAAAGGTTTCATGCTAATTTTTATTTGATTGGGTATTTTTGTGAGGAAGTACCCAATTGGGAGGAAATAGAGACTCCATGCTCTGCCATAAAAGGGAACATATAAGTCAGCTATTGCCACACTGATGCTGTATAACAAATAACCCCATAACTAGAGGGCTTACAAGCAACTTTGATTTCCCACTCTAGTGTCTGCAGGTCAGTTGTAATTCATTTGATCTAGACTGGGTTCACCTCCAGGCTGTGCGGTCAGTCCACGTCTGATGCATATGTAGGTCATTTGTTTGGGACCACCAGCTAATATGGACAAAGCATGAAAGTTCAGATGACACATGATATGATAGCTCTGCCTATTAGCTATGCAGTTTGTTTTGCTGTCATTTTTATGTAGCTGCTCCTTAATTGTCATTTGAGGAAATGCCCCCTGCCCACTCCACATAGTCCTGAGGGGCTTTGTCTACCATGATACTCCATCTAGCCTGATCATGGAGGTGAGTCTTCTAACCAGACTAAAGCAAATAGAGGACCCTTTTTCCCTGGCCACAGTCACTGTTTCAGAGAAGGGCACATCAATTAGATTAGGCAAACTGACTTCCTCTGTGGAAGGTGAATGAAACTATTGGTTCTCTTAGCAACTGTTAAGCTGGAAAGTCACACATTTGCAATAGGAAAGGAAGAGGTAAACAGTGTGGGGTAGAGCTAACCCTGAGAACATCACTGAGCTACTGAACCAACCTGAGACTGCAAGGTCCAGGGCCTGATGTCCCAAGTTCTAAGCCAATAAAATCACTTCTTGTAGGAACAAGTTTTACCTTATCAGAATTAATGCACACACAGCCATTAGAGAAGGAGAAGAAGGAAGAGGCCTCCTCAGTTATGCATCTTTTAAAAATGTATTTATTGAGACATGATTTATATACGAAGGAATTCACCCATTTAAAGTGGACATAAGTGGTATCGAAGGGATTCAGAGTTGGGCAACCATCACCATGGTCTTAGCTGAGACCGTTTTCGCACTGTACCACATGACTGTCCATTGCACCACAGAAGATCACCTGCCTCCACATGGTGCTGTTCACACTTCAAAAGCTGCTTCTCTCCTTGGAAGTCTTCTTTTAGCTTGTACCAATGACTGTGAACAAGGGTTTAACCTGCTGGGTCTCAAATGTGTCGTGCCAATGAGATCCCACCTCTAGGTAGGTTATGTTATCTGGAAGATTCCTAACTAGAAAAGAAAAAAGTATCTAAACTTGGAAATCTTTATTAGATAGGGGAAAGCATTCTACTTTGGGGTTAAAATTTCTCTATGGGAATCTGATCATGGGAGATGCAACATTGTTTGGGTCTAAGGGCTTTCTTCATTGCATTGTTTCGACTTATTACATAACCTCTAGCAAGCTATGTTAGAGAACTCGAAACACAAATTGAAATAAATTTAAAATTGTTGGTAGATTTTTTGACTAGGATACAATATGGTATTAGAGTCTACTTGATTGATTAGAAATATATAGAGACGTTATGGTTCATTTTAAATGCCCTTATGTGTGGGATCTTTTGACAGAGGACTCTGAACACGGGATGAATGGGAAGAGGGGGATGATGAAACTCCTACCAGGGATCAGTAATCCTCTTTCATCTTGCAGGAGCTGTGGCATCTGTGTCTTTGGGGTTTACTCCAACTCTTTTATCTTGTCTAGTTTTCTCTGCTCACACACAAGCACTCGTGGCTAAGGCATCACAAGTCACATGAATGAAAGCCCAACGTCCACTCCCAAGTAGTGCTGTCTGCCTGTCTTGGAGTGTCAGTTCTTGAATTGAGGGGTTAGTGGTTGTTAGCACTCCACCAGTCCAGGGCCGAGTGTGGTGGGTGTGGCTGGTGCATTAGCAATACCATGCTGGCCTTTGCTCCTTGGGGGAAAATCTATTCCAGACATAGGAGGCTGGTGAGACCCACTCCTTCAGCAAAGCCATGCCTGGGTTGCTTCTCAGAGAAGGGACCTGTGGTTCAGTCGGCTACTCCAGAAAGTGGTACTCCTCTGACCTCACAGAGCCAAAGAAGACAGACCACCAGAATGTTACTACAGTCCAAACCAAAGATGATATAAAGAGAAGAAAAATAGAAGAACATCTGCTAAACTGGAAAAAATGTAAGTCAGAGATCTCCTAACTTTGCAAAGTCTCAGAACTCTTTTGTGATAGGCTAATTCTAGACATTTCTTCCCATTCAATCTCTGAAGATTTAAAATGAGGGTTGGCGTCTTTTCATGAGTTTCAGAAGATTTCTCAAAGTGTGTAGTATTTCTAGTAACATCCAAAGGTGTATCTTCCCATCCAAACCCTGAGTGTGGGAATATTAAAATATGTGCTGTTTTTTACTCTCCTAAAGTCCTTCTTCAAATATGTTTTGAAACCCAGTGAACAAGTGTCTGAGATCCAGCAAAGGTGAGCTGAGTCAGCCTCCTCTGACTGTATGGGTATACTGTTGAATATTCAGGAATTCAGCAAGTCAGCTGTTAAACCACTGGGAGCTTTAAGTGGGCCATGGAAGGATTATTTACACCATGGAAATTGTCAAGTGTTAACAATTCCACTCACGTCTACTTTTTATTGTCCCTTGGAGCTGGTTTACCAGCATACCTCTGGTTCAAGTCTAGTTTCAGCCTTACTAGGTGTCTGCCTGTAGGTTAGTTATGGGATAATAATAGTATCTATCTCATTGAGGGTTTCTGTGAGATCTGCATGAGGTAAAGTATACATAAAGTTCTTTGAACATGCTCAGTGGCCACTGGTTAATGTACAACTGAAAGAATAATAGTATCTATCTCACAGAAAATTATTGTGAGGTCTGCATGAGGTGAGTTTCTAGAACATGTTCAGTCTTGACTGGTTACTTTGTAACTGAGAAGTGTCTAAGAAAAAAGAACCCCTGTACTTCCCACTCAGAAGGACAGCCCAAGAAAGAAGGACAGCCCAAGAAAGTCCTTCTGCAGGGAAACAATTACAATAGTTCAAACATAGTCATTTCATCAGAAAAGGTCATTAGGTTGGCATTAGGGCCACAAGAAATAGCAGCCTAATTTAAAAGAAAAAGCTTTCAGGAAAATCGATTTTCTGCCTTTTTGCTTCCAGAAAACTCTCCCCAAAGCCATGGAGACATTTATAATTGTAGTTACAAGAAATGAACAGGGGCAGAGACTGTAGTCATTTTCATTAAGGAATCACAAGGCAGGAATTCTGCCTCCTAGGATGGGAAAGTCCTTCTTTAAAAAAAACTCACAATGGTCTTAAGAAATAACCTTTCACACTTGTGGTCAGCGAGGACAGAAGGGCAGATTTCAAGCATGTAACCCCTTAAATCATCCTGAGAAGACAATCTGGGACTTGGTTTGAAGGAAGGTCAAAGAATCCTAGCATGGTCCAGTCCTCATTCTCTACAGTCTTTGAGGGACATGGCGTGTAGGCGTCTAGTCTACAGTGATACTCCTAGCAATAGGGAGATGATGAAGAAGGTGAAGCCAGAGGTTTCCAAGAGGAAGCCCATGAGCTTGTGCCAGGTTTATACCCCTGGCCCTCCTCCTACTTCAGGGTACAAGGCCCACTCTAATGGTCAGCTTGGACAATGCACTGTACTTGAATTCCAACTTGACTTATTAGAACTGCTGAATATCTTTGAGCTTGAGATCTCCCCTCCCTGAATTGCAGGTAACGGTGCTTGCCTTTCGGACCACAGTATTATTAAAGGAAGTGTGGCATACCGGGTTCTGGCACCTCTTTGTTGCTAACAAAATTTAATTTATTTCCCCCCTGTCATGTTTCCATCCTTTCTGACTTTCCTGGCTCCCAGCCTCTGCTACTCAGTCGCCAGTTTGCTGAGAAACATGCAACTGTTAGTGGTGTCAAGTGGATGCTCGTTTGGGGGGAATCTGATGATGATTCCTCTGATGCTTTCATTTGATGGGAAGTATTTCTTTGGAGGAGTCAGAAAAGAGTCTAATAAATAAATTACAAATTGTGATAAGAGCTATGAAGAAAATCAATGAGAGACTGAGAATCTCACACCATCTCAGTATGGAAGTGGCCCAGAGTAGGTCTTTTTGTAGATGTTGGACAGGAAAGACCATTTGAGTGGGTCACATTCAAGCAGCAACTTGACAGATGAGAGCAAAGCAGCTCTTAGAGAACAAAGATGTGGGAGAAACACACGCACACACATTAGGTTGAGAGTCTAGGAAGAGTCAAGATCCTGTGGAATCCTAATAAAATGCGGAAAAATAACCAAACAAAGCACAAATAAACACCACTTAATTCTTGGTGATGGGCACACATTTATTATAAGATCACTGGCTCTCTTCTTTATTTCTAAAAGTTTTCCTAAATAAAACAAAGCAATAGAGACAAAGAGCTTGAAAAAGAATCAAACGTGTCATACAAGAGGGGGACCCCCCAAAAACCTGGGATTATTTTTTCAAAGTGGACCCCTTATAGGCTTCCCCTGCTAGGTGAATGTTTTCAGTACCCATTGGCATCAGTGTGCCAGCTAACTTGTGAGAGGCTGCATTTGGCATCAGTGAATATATTTTTGGAGATTCTTTCAGTTTATTTGCCCATTTCATGATAGGTTATTTCCAAGCACACCTGCCCACACCTCACTGAGTGTTCAGCAGTTTTGGACCAAAATGTCATGAACCCCGTGCCCCGCCCTCTCTCTTCACTGATCTTGCCCCAAGTGATTTTTCGTTTGTTTGTTTGTTTGTTTGTTTCCTGGAGGAAAAAAATCCTCAAAGGGAAGCATTCTGCCCATGTGTAAGAGGTGAAACAAAAAATGACAGAAACACTAAAAGGCATCAAAATTGATGCATTCAAAAACTGTTTTGAACAGTGGCCAAAGCATCTTGATGGGTGTACTGCATCAATAGAGAGCCCTTTGAAGTTTAAACACATTAGAATAAATACACAATTTTAAAATTAAATTCCAGAATTTTGAGGGTCACCTCTTGTATTTGAGCCCCAAAATACCCATGAGATGGAGGGACAATGTGAGCAACAAATATTTCATGGGCAAGGGTGATGTCAGGGAGGGCCTGTAGACCACGTTAAGTTAGGATTTTATTTGAGGAGTTTTCTTAGCATCTGTGATCAGCAGAATGATTTTCCCCCTCTGTCCCCCTATAGATGTTTATATCCAATCCCAGAACCTGTGACCATATTTGGTTTCATGGCAAAGGGGAATCAAGGTTGCACATGGAACTGAAGTTATGAATCAGCTGGCTTTAAATAGGATGATTATCCTGGATCATGAGAGAGGCTGGAGATGTATTCAGGGCAATGTGAGTTGAGAAGAACTTGGCTCACCATGGATGTCTTTGAAGATGGAGGAAGGGGCCATGAGCCAAGGAATGTGGTAGCCTTCAGTAGCTAGACAAAACAAGGAAATGGATCCTATCCTAAACCCTCCAGAAGAAACCAATTCTGCATGTCTCTAAATTTTAGCCCAGTGGGACCCTACTTTTGACTTCTAGAACTGGAATATAATGATATTATGTTGTTTATGCCATTATGGTTTTTGTTATTTGTTATAGCCACAGGAAACTTATAGAATCTCCTAGTCTCTAGGTAGGAATAGGTGCATTCAATAGACTTCCCCCTGATGCAGAGTTGAGCGCAAGTGTTGACGACTGGCACATTGGTCTTAACCTGGGGTAATTCTACCCTCCAGGGGGTATCTAGCAATGCTGGGAGATTGGGAATTCTATAACCATCCCACAATGCACAGGGCAGCCCCCCACAACAGAGATTGTCCGATCTCCCCAAAGTCCATAGTGCTGAGTTTGAGAAATCTTGCACAGAAAATGAAATGCTTTAGCCTAGCTAAATGCGCATGCTTTCAAAGGTTCTCTTAAGGGTGAAAATAGAGTGTGCTGTGAGTAGAATTTTTGTGTGTGCTTGATAATCCTACAATTTGTCCTGACACCTGATAATAATGGGCCTGTTCATTAACATAAAAAATACCTTACAGCTTTTCTAATATGTCAAAGGTATTGCCTGATACACTGAGGGACTCTCAGGAAAAGGAGCAAATCCTTGGGGTCTTGCTTTCCACTGATGCCCTGATATCCTGTTTTCCTCTGCTTGTCTTACATGTCTATCTGCCCGCTACTAAAGAGTGTTGGTTAATTCTTTGACAATGGCCAAGTTAGAAATTAGAATGTGACCCATGTGACTTTTGATCCTTGGCATAAATGAAAGGGAAGATTTTGTGCTGAACATGAAGGTGGGTTTTGAGCTGACTGACAAAGTTCTATGTCATTGAACCCCAGGCAGAAAGAACCCTAGGCACTGAACTGAGTAATGTACCTGGAAGCCTTTATGAATTGTTAAGCTCTAATTTTGTTGTCTGCTTTGAACTTTCTAGAAAATACTACTGCCAGGGAGAACCTACATTCTTCAGAGGTTAGACAATACTTAATTTGCTGAGCTGGATGCATTTGCTGAACTTTAAGGGTAACAACTATCCTTCTGTCTCCTCAGGGACTTCCTCCAGTATGCATTATTTAGAGTTGGCTCAAGATGAATGGGCCCCGAGAATTTTATCTGAGGACCATATGGGATCTCTTGAGGAAGTCAATGTCCTATCAAAACAAGGTAAGTTCTCTATGACTTTGACAGAAGCTTCATTTACGGCCAAGCTTCTGAGAACACTTGGATAGACAGGCAGACACACACATACACACACACTTAGGAAGACACCTGTGTATTCATACATGTCTGCATATCATATAGACATATGGTAAACATATTATCAAATATTGGGTAAATCTGTCATTTCACATATTATTTATTGACAAGGTACTGAATGTATACCACCCTTTATATTTTGTTATTCTGCCCAAGGGTCTTATAAGGTAGGGAAGATCATTTTCCCTTTTACAGGTAAGTAAACAGTCTCAGTACACACTGGTACTTACCTAATGAGTAGCCCAGCAGAGATGTTTAAGCACACGTGTCTTGTCATTTCACTGGGCTGTGTTTTGAAGACTCCAAAAGTCTCAATAAATAGGAAAAAAAGTTATACATAGAATCTAAGTATTCTAGTTACAGCCAAGGATTTCTGGCCATTTTATCTTGATTCTCTGGAATCTTAACTTTTTTGCCTTAACTTGATTCTTGTCTGTCTGGCCTTGGCTGTCTTCTGGCTATCTTAAACTGCCTCCCTTGCAGCTATGATTGCATAATCAGTGGCATACTCTAACCTCTAGCACACACCAGAATGGGTTAATAGGTGATGGCCAAGATAGACTATCTCATCAGTGCTTTCTAATATATGTTCCATAGAACATAGAATGGGAAAGGGGGAGATTGTTTTGGAATTCTCTCTCACCAGTCAAAGAAATTTGTGAGGCACTCCGAATCCTGTGTAACTAATAGGTGATGGGGCTAGTTAAATGCATTTGTAGAGTCATACATACATTCAGACATTATGCTTATGGAGGAAAAAGTGGTCTTTGTTTATCTCCAGGATGCTGTAAATGCTAGGGCACATTGGCACCTAATAACTGCACCATTCCATTTCCTGCAATTCTCCTGAGTGTGAAAAGAGCACTTGGGAGAGGGAGCACAGTCGTGTGCTGAAGGTCTTCCATCTTCTCCAGCTGCTTGATATTTTTGGTTGTCGCAGGACTGTCTGAAACCCCTCTGTCTGCAGAGCTCATTAGAAGGGAGAAGCTGCTTCTAAACTAGCAAATGACAAAACTTCTTCACTTATACAGGTGCCAAAGGAACAGGTCACTGTGTTGTTCATGTTTAGATTAATCTCAGTAAACACCCACTCCTGCATTGACCCCTCACTTATCAACAACAACCAAATGAGACGTTATTTAATCATGTAACCCTGAGCACCAGTCACCCTCTTAGCCTTCAGAAACATGACTATCTAGTTCTTTAACAAATATCTGAAGATTTCAGCTGCCAACAGATATTGATCAATTTCAGAGCTCTTTCCCAAAATCAATACCAGCACACTGCCAGAACTTGATGCTCTGGGAAAGAGGGAGTGGAGGTTCTGAACCTCCTTTTAACAGTCAGGTTGGCAGAGACCTGGGTGCCCAGGCTCAGGGATGTGCCCACCCCACCTGCCCCCACAGGCTGCTTTCCTAGGTGCTGTCTGCTTGAAGAAATCAGAGCTGCTCGAGAGGATACACATTTATGAACAAAAGAGAAATGTCTATTGGGCCCCAAACTCCATCTTCATCCTTCTTATCACCTAAGAGATTTTAAGTTGATGATGTTTAATGAGATCCACGTCGTTCAGATAGACTTCAAGCTGTGACTCGGCAAGGCAACACCAATTTAGCCTTACTAAACACACCTCCCAATTTTTTTAAAGTACTTTGTGCCACATAAATTAGACTGCCATTGAGATAATTGGATCCACGTGGCTCTTAATTTTTCACAGATACACTATTTTGAAAATAAATCATGAACCATCATCTTTGAATGTTAAAACTGATTTACATTGAATACATTTTTCTACTTAAAAGTAGGCCTGTGTGTCTATCTTTAAAAGATAATTGACAGAGATGAAACCTCCCTTCATGGGGATCAGAACCACAAACCTAAAATACCCTTGTCCATCCAAAGTAGCCAGAATTTTTTTTGTCAGTCATCTTTTCTAAAATGAACACGTCCCAATATTCAATGGAAATAATTGATTGAAACTATTGTTTCAAAATGCATTACTGTTATTATTATTATTATTATTATTTTGCTGGGTATCTCAAGAGTACATCCTGCTATTCTGTGTTTGCACTAAGGCTGTATGAATTTTTGATAGACAGAATATTTCAATGACCATTCAATACAAATGAATAGGCTTCTCTGATGTATAAAGAACTCGATTACATGTTTCAATAAAGAATGAAAGTGTACTTTTCTTTTTCAAAAAAGATCTTTGTGTGTGTGTGCACGCCTGTAGGTAGCTTAAACGTGAACACAAAGCAAATCGCGGAACTGTGCTCCTGTATAGCGTTTGATTTTAAAATGCTAATGTGCTCTCTCTCCCAATGCTGCTCCCCACCCTGAACTGTCAAGTGAAAGTATCAAAATTACTGGTAATTCTAAATGGCCGGCTAGCCAAGTGTACTTCTTGATAGTAAAATAAAACAATGGATGTCAAATAAAAACGCATTACCCCAAATTCATTTCCTCCACTTCCCACAACTGCACCACCACCATCATTTTTCATCAGGAAGAAGGTATGGAAAGAGAGTCATTCAATAAATAAAGTGTAAATGCACTCAGCAATTACAAAATACCAAATAGAACACTGCCTATATTAAGGCAAAGGCAAGAAAGCCAGGAAGGAAACAGCAGAAACGCAAAGGTGAACTAGTCTGGTTTCTTCCAGATCTTCCTGATATCCTCCTTGTGGAAATTAAACTTTTTTAGAGGGGCTCTTTGTGAGGCATTTTAGTGATCAGAGGGCAAGACACAGAAGCACATTCTAAAGCCAGCGGCAGAGTGACTGGTTGGTGGCAATACTGCCTCTGTTTGCCTTCCATAAGCCAACAGTCTCTGTGGGTTCCTGAAGCATTGACTCATGGGGCAGCACCTGAAGCCATGGGCATTCGATTGGGAATGACATGGTAAGGAAGTTACAGGTGATGCATGGTGTCCACTATCAACCTGCACTACAGCAGAGTGTCTCACTTTCTTTTTGCTTTATTTTAAAGATGTGGGATAAAATTCAGGATTAGGTATACAAGTCGTCAGCATACAGATAAAATTTGGGCCTCCCTTTGGTCCCCATTTGGTCTGGTTTGAGAGATGACGCCCTTATTGATGTTGTGCCCCTCCTCCCCTGGCAGTATCCTGCTACTGCCAATCCCTTTCTTTTAGTATCATGGTAAAGTTCGGGGTCTGTTTATGAGTGAGAACAGGTGGTACTCTGTTCTTTGTTTCTGTGATAGATCATTGAGTGTGTCTCACAATTTAAGGTGCACAGAAGCCACTCAGGAATTTTAATAAAATGCAAGTGACATTCAGCAGGTCTGGGTGCAGCCGGAGATTCTGCATTCCCAAGTAGCTTCCTTGTAACATCAGTGCTGCTGGCCCTTGGACCACACTTGCAGTAGGGGAGCTCTTTAGTTGGAAATATTTGAGTGTGAAGAAAAGTGAGGTACAATAGGGACATGTTGTCCGTTAGAACACACGTTTTCATCTATGGGTTCGTCATATGCTTTGTGAGGCCTGTAGTGAGAGTTGGCAAAATTGCAAATGCCATTTTTCAGGCTATAAGTGAAAGGTAAATCAATGCCCATCACCTGCATTTGATTCTTGATTGTAAAAGACGAAGGTGGATTGACAGCCAGTGTACCAAGGATGAGCTTCCTGTGGCAGATGGCAAACTTCAGAATGGTTATGTCTTCACATGGAATTATCTGGGGCTTTGCCAAGACGTGGTCATGTTCAAAAATCATCTGTTTGCATGCATAGTGGCTCTTGGCAGTGAAAGGACTGAGAATTGCTGCCTGACCCATGGCTATCTTCTTGTCCCTCCCTTCCATCATTTTTATTGTTTTCCAGCATTTTTTAATGTCTTCTTCTATTGATATTGACTTAGCAAGATGAACCCACATTCCACAAATGGGACCAAGAAAGGAGAGCAAGGATCAATTGAGTACTATTGGGGAACAGCATGGAATCTGGTCTGCCCCACTACATCCTGCCCACTGATGGTCATTACTTGTGGAGCGGGGAAAAGTGGAATTGACTGGATTGCGTGTCGTTCTCCAATAGGTTATCATCAGTCTTCGTTTTCTTTTCTTGCTTCTCTGTCATAGTCACTTTCTCAAATTTCCCCGAACCATTGTGGCAGATCAGCATGGAAACCTGACCTAGAAAGCCCACTCCCCATCGAGAGGAAGGATGAACCCATGGTGGCAACATGGCTGATAACTGGTCTGTCATGTACTGAATTTAATGTCAGAATTCAAATCATTATTCTTCCTTATTTCCTTTTACCTGAAGATATCACTTCTTCAAGATCTCCCCATGCCTGACCTTCCCTGGACCTTTAGTTAAAAGGGGAGCTTGTTTTCAATGAGGGGGACTTGCAGTCGCTCTTCCGCCACCATGGATCAAATTTCCTTTCAAATGCCATGGCTGATGGTCTTGATGTGTTTTCCTATTGCTTGTGTTACTCGGTGGTGTGTAGTTCAGCTTGGAAACATTTCCTTTGACGTTCTGTGATGTTTTCAAAGATAGGAACAAACCCCATATATTTTTTTTAACCTGCCTCACAGTGGCAGGTTGAGCTGTGATCACTGGTGGGAGTGAAGATGAGAGGCAGAGAGGGCCCCCCGACCTTCCCATACACTCGCTTTCCCAGGGACCACATGAGACGCTCCCCAGCCCAGTCACGGAGCTCTGAGCCGATCTTCATGTAGAGCCTGGGCTTGTGTGACAATATGTTGTCTGAGTAGGTTCTGATCATCAAACACAGAGACTCGCACTGACCCTCAGAGGTGAGTTACTGTATTCAGCGGCAGTACACTTCATTAGTCTCCTTGACAACTTTATCCGAGTTCTGACTCCCCATGCCCAGTAAGCTCCCTCTGCCCACCACATTGGGGTGTCAGAAGAGCCTTTGACTTCAGCCTGCAGAATGCTCTTTGGCATCACAGAAGGACAACGGGGAAGCTAGGTGCTGAAGTGGATGGAGCAGACTCGACAGGTAAGGAAGGGAGTGGCAGCGAGCCCTCTGCAGCCTGACCTGCAAGTTGAGCTGGGAGCTGCTAGCCAGCTCTCTCGTGCAGGTGAGACTGGTGCATGGTACGGGAGCACAGTGATGACTTTGAGCAGCTGGGAGCCCCACTGCTACTGTATTCCTGGAAAGTTGGTGCTGAGTGGCTGGAGTGGAGGGGCCAGCATGCTAGGAAAGGGGCTGAGGGTATGAGGCTCCAGATCAACCACAGAGAACAACCTTCCCCTGACACAATCTCCCACCTATACATGGGCTCCAATCAAGCTGCTGTAGCCAACTGGTTTGGTTCTTAATGAATGTGTGGACCTGGACTATAAAGAAGTAAATCCAGCCCTGTTTGTTGGGATGTTCTTATTAATAACATTCCAGATAGCAGTGAGTGTCTGTATTGAAAGCAATCACAGAATGGGGAGATTGGTTAGCAGAAAGCAACATAACCTCTGCATGTGCAGTCATTGAAAATGTGGCCGGGGGCCAGGTGTAGTGGCTTAAATCTATAATCCCAGCACTTTGGAAGGTCGAGGCAAGATGATTGCTTGAGCCCAGGGGTTCGAGACCAGCCTAGGCAACAAAGCAAGAGCTCATCTCTACAAAAATAAAAAAAAATTAGCTGGACATGTGGCACATGACTGTAGTCCCAGTTGTTTGGGAGGCTGAGGTAGGAGGATTGCCTGAGCCTTGGGATTCGAGGTTGTGGTGATTGTGCCGCTGTGCTCCAGCCTGGGCAATGGAATAAGACCGTGACTCAAAAAAAAATGAAGAAGAAGAAAGAAAGAAGGGGAGGGAGGGAGGAAAGAAGGAAGGAAGAAAGAGG
>NW_007249774.1:616281-623463 GCF_000164805.1 Carlito syrichta
AGGGAGGGAGGGAAGAGAAAAAGAAAACGTGACTGGGAGACCTGGCATGAGTTTTCAGCTGTGAGATCCAAGCTACCTCTAACCTTTTCTTCTTTTTTCTTCTCCCAAAGTGCTCCAGAGATGAATGCCTTTCACTCTTCTGGTCTCTTTGTTGATGTCATTCATTTATTGCTTACTTTGTACCTGGCATCATCCTAAGCACGTTACAGATAGGTGTGATGATATTTCCCATATTGCAGGTGAGAAGACGGAAGTGCTGAGAAGTTGGGCAACTTCATAACTAAGATTGCAGAGCTGGGAGACATTCCACTACCTCACTGTCTGACTCATATGCCATGCCTCCAAGATTTGCTGATGCTGCCTTTGTTCTTCTTGTCACTTGTCAAGTGGAAGACCAGACTCAGGAAGAGGTCTCTGTGGAACACCGTGTAGTTCTCACAGTTATGATGGAGAGAAATGGAACATCTCCAAGCAGTATTTAAATCTTCATATAAGGAGTTACTAACCATGTAATGTGTTAATACTCAACATGGGATTAGATGTGGTAATTAGGTCTCAAAGCCCTCTGAATTCCAAGGAGAGAGTATAACACTCACACAAAGACCACGGTTTTAGGAGACAACTCGGTTTCTGTTGACTCCTGGCACAGTCTCTATCCTCAACCTTCCAGTGGGCAGTCAGCTTGTTGCTTTTCTTTATGGAGCTGGGTTGAGCCCTGGGCTGACATAACAAGCATATCAGAGGCAGTCAGTGCAAGCCTTCCCATAATCTTGACGCATACAGAAAGGCACAGCCATATACCACTCTTACACAGGCACTCGGTGGCCACATGAGGAGCACACCAAGTTGCATTAAAAATCTATTAGCACTCCCACCAACAGTGTAGAAGTGTTCCCTTTTCGCCACACCCTCTCCAGCAGCTGTTATATGACCCCGCAATCCCCCTACTGGGAATATATCCTGAAGAACTCAAATCACTCTATAAAAAAGATACCTGCACACATGTTTATCGCAGAATTGTTCACAATAGCAAGAACCTGGAAGCAACCATGCTGCCCATCAAAAGAGGACTTGATTAAAAAATGTGGTACATATACATGATGGAATACTACACAGCCATAAAAAAGAACAAAATCATGAATTTCACAGCAACCTGGTTGGAACTAGAGTCTATAATACTGAGTGACCTCTCACAGAAACAAAGATCCGAGTATCACATGTTCTCACTCATATAGTGGACCTTGAACATCCAGTGTAATACTATAAGAAAATGACTGACAGTAGTGGGAAAATATGGGGGGTATTAACGATAGTAAATATCTATCTGGGGATGGGGAAACACCTCTTATCAACAAGGGTGCCTGAACGAAACAAACTTGTATACCTAACCCTTAACTGTACCCCACAATATCATAATAAAAAATATTGATTATAAAATAAAAAAATAAAAAGATTAACAAAAATCTATTAGCAAACATTCCATGAGATCAATACGACCCCACTTGTTCCTTCTCCTCCTTGGTGGTTCTGTCCAGCCGTTTCCGACACCACCTCATAATTGCCACAAGCTCTTACAGCCCAGAGACCCACGTGCACACAGTGGGCACTCAATACATGTTTGCCAAATGAATTGTGCTTATTACACTGTTCAAAGAGATGCTCTATTGATTGCCCCATCTTCAAGAAGCGAGGAGGGTGAGCAGCTTATTAAGGGCAGCACAGTCTCTGAAGAAATTCCTGTCTCCCTTTAGCCTGGCTTTCGAAAGTTTCTGTTGCAAATAACGTAGCTATTTATGCCAACAGCAAGTATGAAGAATAGCTTTTCCCAGCTCTGCGGAAGTCAAAAATTATTCCTACATGCCCTGTGGATTCTTGGGTTGCTTTTAGGTCCTGTTCATGTTTCTAAATTAGATCTGGAACAAACAGTATAAAGGAGATGGGGGAGCCTCAGCTTCTGGAAGTTTCCACCCAAGTTTCATGTCCAAAACCCTTCTCTGGGCCCTAGGTTGCCTCTGCCCCCTGTCCTTTCCCCTGAGGCCATCCCACAGCATTCAGCGTGGGCTTTCCTCCCAGACTATCTACAGGTTTGTGTGTGATAAAGACTTATGGGTCACACCCAATCCATCACCTGATTTCAAACGACCTGTGAGCTAAGTATGCTTTTTACACATCTTAAAGACATATTTTTAATATAATTTTAGACTAACTGAGCACATTTTTCCATACTACATCTAACATTAGTGTGGTTCATTTACTAAAACGAATGAAATGTGTTGATACATGATTATGAACCAAAGTCCATAGTTCACGTTAAGGTTTACTCTTGGCATAGTCTGTGGGTTTTGACAAATGTATAATGACATGTATGCACCCTTATGGTATCATACAGAGTAATTTCATCACTCCCCAAAGTTCCCTGAGTACCACTTATTCAAGAAAACAAAAGGACCCTAACCTATATGACATGCAGGAATTTTGTGAAATTTAAACTGTAGCATCCATAAATAGTCATATTGGAACCTGAATCTTCTGTTTATTTCTCGTCCATAGCTGTCTCTCCTTTATGGCAGCAGAGTTGAGTAGTAGTTGCAACCTGGTAGAGACCTTGTGACCTACAAAGTCAAAAAATATCTATTTTCTGGCCCTTTGCAGGAAAAGTTTGCAGATCCCTTATCTAGAACATCAGTTCTGGAGAGTCAAATTTGTCAGCTCTCAGCACTTGGTGATAAAATTTGATCATAGTTTCTCCTATGTGGTCTGACAATTAGGTTTGAGAACAATCCTTTAAAAAATGCTGCATATCTCATTGTTGAATACTATGGTCAATTTTGAAGTCTTCCCATTGGCAAGCTATGCACCAACACCAGTGCCTAGTCCACCTGTCAAAGTGATCTTGGAACTCTTTCTGGAATGGCCAACAGAACTGTCATCATTATTTGCTGAGCTCTGACAGTTAAGTTCACGAACTTGCCACATGCAATTACGTTGACAGCACTGTACAAATAACTGTATTGGAACACCCTCCCTACTCACCTGATCTGGCCTCTAATGACTTTTTTCTTTACCTAAAGGAAATTTTGAAGGGAAGATATTTGATGACATTCAGGATAATACAACGACAGCTCTGATGTTCATTCCAAAAAAGAGTTCCAAAATTGCTTTGACAGGTGGATTAGGCACTGGTGTTGGTGCATATCTTCCCAAGGGGAGTACTTCAAAGGTGACCATAATGATATTCAGTAATGAAGTATGTAGCAATTTTTCTAGGATGAGTTTGCAAATGTAATAGCTGGACCTTGTATTCTCTGAGTAATTTAAGATACAGACCTTCCTCTCAGAAATGTTAGCAATTGTTTTCAATTCAGCTATCTCCCAGGGCCCTGGAAACCCTTCTTCCATTTTTTTCCAGATGGGTTTTTATTACTGATGTATTTTTTTTTCCCAAAGAGTGAACCTCTGATTGAAGGTAAACCTGGAGGCTTAACTTTGCTCAAAGGAAAGACTGTATCCTTTTTCCAGTTTCTGGGAGGTCAGCTCTGAGCCCTGGGCTTGCCCTGGTAAGAGTGTCCTGGTTTACCTGAGGGCCTTGGCCCTGCCAGTATCAGCTGACCCTTCAGAGGGACTGAAGCAAAGGGTCAGCTGTGCAGTGGTTGGCATTGGCTATGTGACTCCAGAAAGTGCCCTGGACACCAAGGCCCAGTAAGCTTCCCTGGTGACACATGGTCACACTATGTGTGTGTTGTCATGTATCCTTGCTGGAGGATCAAACACTGTCGGTGTGACTTCACCAGGAGGTGACAAGGGGAAGTTCACATTGCTGTCCTCTGGACCCTGCCTTATGTGAGTCTTTCTTTGACTGATTTTACTGTGTCCTTTCATTGTGGTATACCACGGTCATAAGCATAACAGCTATTCTGAGCTTTGTGAGTTCATCTGATGAATCATTAAACCTGAGGGTGGTCTTGGGGACCTCCCAGTCCACTAAAGATTGTTGCTGTGATGGTTTTGCTGAAATGTGAGCTTAATCAAACACAGATTGGCATACTCAGTGGCAAAACTATTCCAAATGTGTCTGTACCCTGGGTGTCGAAGTGAAGCCTACTCCCCCTCACACAAATACAGCCTCCTAAACAACCTGTCTCTGCTGCCTATATCGTGAGAAGGAGAGTCTCTGTCCTTTCCTTAAATTAATTTATTTCTGCCTTTACTGTTTTGAAGTAGGCACCATCACAAGCATGAATGCCTTTTGCTTGTTTGTTTGCTTTTTCCACTATAGATTAACTTCCAAACGTTCTAAGAGTCTCTAGGATGAAATGTAACTTTCAGTCTTTTAACTAAAGGATTATTTTGACCAAGTGGGACATACAAGAAGAATTTCAAAAAAGATGTGGAAGTTCACATTTGAAAAGGTTTGTAAGAATGAGATAAAATAGGGCTTTCTATTCTAATGACAGTTGAATGTTAGATTGAATTGGCATCAGTTCACTGTGACCCATAAAACTTAGCTTGTCTCTTTCTAAGGAGCGTTTGCTGTTGTTTTCATAAAAAAGTATGCCTTTTTCTTTTAAAGACCTGGAAAACACAAAAGAGAAGGAAGAGAGAGGGATTGTTCACCTTGTGTTTATGAAGCAGATACAGTTGACTTCACACTTTGGTGCACACTTTGTGGAGAAGATATAATTTATGATAAATTATTCTGTTTAAATAATCATTCATGGCCAGGCACAGTGGCTCATGCCTGTAATTCCTGCATTTGGGGAGGCAGAGGTGAGATGATCGCCTGAGCCCAGGGGTTTGAGACCAGCTGGCAAGACCTCATTTCTACAATAAGTAAAATTTTAAAAATTAGCTGGACATGGTGACGCAAGTCTGTATTTCCAGCTACTTGGAAAGCTGAGGAGGAAGGATCGCCTGAGCCCAGCAGGTCAAGGCTGCAGTGGCCATGAGTGTGCCACTGCATTCCAACTTGGGCAACAGAGTGAGACTCCAACTAAAAAAAAAAAATCATTCATTGAGGCTGGGTACAGTGGTCCGTGCCTATAATTCTAGCATTTTGGGAGGCTGAGGCAAGAGGGAGACTCGCTTAAGCCCAGGAGTTAGAGACCAGCCTGGGCAACACAGCAAGACCCCATCCCTATAAAATAATAATGAAGATAATAATAATAATAATAATAGGTTGTTAGAGTTGTCCTCAAGCCTGGAAGCAGAATAAATCATAGACTCTGATTACAGGTCAATCCTCTAGATGAAATTGGCACGGAGTTCTATTTTCCAAGATTCAACAGTGTGGTGAATGCATTTGGGTGTGGGGTGCTCATTTAATGGGTTCTGTAACACTCTGATGATCCCTTGAATTATTAAGTGTATCTCTCAGTGAGGCTGAAGGAGACATTTTTGTAGCACTTTGAGGAAAGTCTGACCGGGTGGCACACTGGAGGAGCATGTGTCACCCTCAAACCACGTGTGGGTGTGAGGTTCTGAGTTACCCTGTTCTTCCTAATTTCTGCACCTGCAGATCTGTCTCTTTCGGGCTTATAGCACAAATGCAAGCAGAGATCACACAAACTTGTGTTTGTTTTTATGTAGCCATATTTTCCTCCTTATGAAAATGATATCATATTTTGCATCCATCTTTATTTTGTTGTGTTAAATACTTGCCAAAATGTATCTAAATTTGGCCCACTTTTACTGATTTTCCTTGAACACTTGCTGCCTGTATTCTCAGATCTTTATTACAGTGCCAGTGATTTTTCTATAATTATGTCATTGATGCTTGATTCCATTTTGGTAGCTCTGATATTTTTCTTAGAAATGTTTATGATTCTTAACAAGGGTTTTCTTATCTATAATTACCCATTTATAATATTATTGCTTAAACTTTTTCATTAGTATTATGTGAGATATCTCAAAGTTTCCATTTTTTCTCTGTGAATATCATAGTGGAAATTTGAGAGAGATTGATTTAGGGAAAGATGATGACCAAGCCCCATCTTAATCCCCCATTTTTTGGCTTGATTTAGGGACTCAAGAAAGTCCTGAAGAACCCCAGCTTTACTTACGCCTTTCACAAATCTTAGTCTCCAAACTGTAATAAAAACCTGGGTTGATACTGTAACAGAGAGAGGATTTACCTGGTACTTGGTGAATACAGTACACTAAGGATGAGGCATATTTTAATTATTAATGCTATAAGTTTACCAATCAACCTCTACACACCTGGAGCTCTTCTAAGTTCTTGGGATTGAGAACAAATATCAAAAACTCCTGATCTCATGAAGGAGATAGGTGATAAGCAAAACAAGTAAGTAAGTTATCAAGTGTATTAGAAGGTACTCAGTACTTAGGCACAAATTTAATAAGAAAAAGTCACTATGGTGCAGGAGAGAGAGGTGCATCCTTCAGCATGTGCAAACAGCAGATTTTGTGAGGTACGAGGGG
The DNA here is from genome assembly GCF_000164805.1 of Carlito syrichta. Classification (NCBI taxonomy): domain Eukaryota; kingdom Metazoa; phylum Chordata; class Mammalia; order Primates; family Tarsiidae; genus Carlito; species Carlito syrichta. The sequence goes on from NW_007249774.1 coordinate 622,720, forward strand.
AGATCCAAAAAACCCCAGAATTTATTTATTTAAAAAATGAGTGTTTACTTTACATGTTTAAACCTCAGTCACATTCAAAGTACTCTCCAACCTATTCAGTAAATGGTGCTGGGAAAACTGGTTGACCACATGCAGAAGATTGAAACAGGACCCTTATCTATCCCCATGCACAAAGGTTAACTCCAAATGGATCAGAGACCTAAATGTAAAACCTCAAACCATAAGAACCTTAGAAAAGGAAGGAAGAGACGGGGCAAGATGGCGACGGCATAGGTGAACTTGTGAGATTCTCTGAACGGACCAAGACTGCAAACTGCTGAATAGACAGACTGTAAAACAGAGGGAAAAGTGAACAAAACCAGAAGACCCTCATAAGGAAGAACAGGTCATTGCAGAAGAGAAATAAAAGCAACCCCACCCTCCCTCAAAAACAGAATTGAAGAGGGGGAGGGAAAGGGGTAAAGGGAGAAAAATCTACAGAAATGAAGAAAAACCAAAAGAAGAGTATGGGTCTCTCCCAGACGCCTGGGAGAGCAGACACTGAGAAAATTGACTTTGGAATACAAACAATGAAAAGTCCCCAGTATGAAGGGTCTCAAAATGCAAATGCAGATATCAAAACAATAATGGAGAGACTAAAAAGAATTGAGGAGACACAAGAAGAAACTAGGAAGGAGCTGATATCTGAGATAACAGTAATAAAGAATACTGTGAATGAAATAAATAACAAATTGATAAGCATGG
>NW_007249774.1:623804-660977 GCF_000164805.1 Carlito syrichta
CCCTTAACTGTACCCCACAAAACTATAATAAAAATACTGATTAATTATTAAAAAAAAAAAAAAGTACATTTCACCGCTATGGTATCAGTTTCTTGAATGTAGAAGAGACAAAAGCAAAACACAAAGCCAAAAAGAAACATCAACAAAAAGAGAAAGCAAAAAAGTGAAAAATAAAAATCTGTCTGTGAAACCAAAAAAAAAAAAACCAAAGTACTCTCCATTTGATGCAATTCACCGATCAAGACGCTGTTGTTCTCACTGCTCAAAACAGTTTTTGAACTTGTCAATTTTGATGCCTTTTAGTGATTCTACCATTTTTTTGTTTTACCTTTTCCACATAGGCAAAACGTTTCCCTTTCTGAACTTTTTGATCTGGGGAAACAAGAAAAAGTCACTTGGGGCAAGATCAGGTGAATGGGGAACACAGGGCATGGAGGTCATGCTGGTTTTGGTCCAAAACTGCTGAGCACTCAGCGCAGTATGGGCAGGTGCACTCAGAAATCACCCATCATGAAATGGGGAATGACACTGAAAGAATCTTAAAAAAAAAAAACTAAAGCTGAATGCAGCTTCTCACAACAATGCTGGCAGGTCCATTGATGGCAGTGGCTTCCTAGCAGGAAACCCTATACTACAAGGGGCCCACCCTCCAAGAGATAATTCCATTTTGGGGGGGTCCCCATTCATACATAATCCTTTTAGAAATTTTCTAGTTTAAGACTTTGTCACATCAACATCTTTACGACAAAGTGAAGGATGCTTTGAGTAACTTCTACATCCCTGGATTAAGCAATCACCTTGAAGCTTATCCCTTCTTACTTCCATCGCTGTATCCATTGGCTTCCATGGGAATTTGTCTTTGCAAATTTACATAAATAATGCAGCAAAAAACCAAAAGCAACCATCCCTGCTCCATTCAGTTCCTCTCCACTGGCAGCAAGGATTTCTGCAGTGGGGCACCCTCTTCCCATCACACCTTTTCTCACTTTCCTGTCACCTGAGAGTAGATTGGAGAGTGCAGTGAACAGTGATCACCAAGAGCTTCAAACCGAGTGCATTAAACAGAACACCAAGACCTTACACAGAAAGATTGTCTGTTTTCCCTAGAGTCTGAGATCTGGGCAGGATTGCACATTTTCTTCTCCAAGGATAATGTGGTAACCAGGAGAGTCTCCCCACCCCCATTCAACACACATAAATGTCCATATCCTAGTTCTGGGAACTTGTCAACATCACCGTCCAGGGCAAAGAGACTTTGCACATATGATTCAGTCAAAGGTTTTGACCTGAAGAGATGCCTTGGGCTAACTTGGCAAGCCCAATGCAAGCTCAGGAGTCCTTATAGAGGAAAAGAGATAGGGGAGAGTCAGAGAGAGCTCTGAAGACTAAAGCTCAAGTGGGAGAGCTGTGATCACTGCCTTTGAAGATGGAGGAAGGGGACCTGAGCCAAGGTTTGCAGGCCGCCTCTGAAAGGGGAAAAGGCAAGACAGCAGGTTTTCCTCTGGAGCCTCCAGACTTCTAACCCCCAGAACTATAAGATATTGAATGTGTGTGGTTCACACCCTGGAAATGGTGGTGATTTGTGACAGTCGCTATAGGCGACTAATGCTAGGGACTCCGTTTTCACTTCCCTCCAGCAGAGCCCAGGCAGGCAGGAGACTCATTGGATGTCCCTGGAAACGCATCCTAGGCACTGAGCAGCGTTTCCTACAGCCCCCAAGTTCAGCCAAAGACCTGCACTCCATGCTCCACTGAACAAGGATTGAGTTGGCCTTGGTCCCTGTATGCCCAGTGCCCTTTATAATGTCTGGGTCACACATTGATCTTTGTTGATTGACTTGAATAAATAGGGTCGGGCAGAAGCACTGTGTTAAGTAAAAGGTATTCGGGAAGAGGCTGATTGCACATCTGACTTTATGTCAGCTTTGGCCTTTCATAGGGTAGTTTTGTAATTTTCCACACTGCCTGTGCCCAAGGTAAGGCCTGAAGTTTAAACTCCTTTAGTTTTACAGGAGCGCTCCTTCTGTCTGAAATCTGCATTTTAACATGCCTTCTCACTCACCTGTACCCCTGCGAGATTCTGTGCATTCAGAGGATGGTGAATGCAGAGTTGCCTTAACTGCAGGTCCTGTGACCCAGGGGGCTGTCCTAGTATGGGAAAAGGTGAGTTCCAAGCATCATAAGAGAGACACCATTTTGCGTTCTCCCCCTTTTATTCTTTTTCTTTCTGAGCAGCTGGGAGAAGCAAGACTGGCTTGCATGCATCTTGGAATTGAACCAGGAATTAGTGGCGAGCCACTGGATCCTCTGGCTGATGACATCAGAACAAGGTGAGAGTACACCAGGAAGCTGCTCTGGGGAAAGGCAGTAGTCCTGTGCTGGCGGCAGAGCCATTTTGTCCCCTGTAGATCTGTGTTCCCTGCATGTCAGTTCTCCTCTGCTTGGGAACCTGTGGATGGTGAGGAGATCACCAGTTTAAAAGTGGTAGTCCTGGGTATTAATTGTAAGTGAAACCTGCAGGGGTGATGAACGTGTCATCCAGCCCTGACCCCTTGTGAGAGGAGCCTGCACCAAGTTCAGATGCTGATTGCCGCTGACCTGCTCTGTCTGTCTCCACTCTTCCTTCTGCAGAGGCAATACTGAACACTGTAGATGAACACAGCATCCTCTTTTTCACTACGACCATAATCAGATGTCCTTTCTTAAAGAGATGACCTTTTGCAACAGGAGAGTTACGCGCCAGCTGTATTGTGAGGATTAGATCTTTGTGCTAGAAGAATGATTTATGCTCCAATAAAGCCAAACAAAACCTAATTGGGTAGGGTGAGACCACCAAAAATTATGTTCACAGTGAAAAACAGAACGAGAACTAATTACCCGGGTGCAGTGCCCCATTTAGCTATAATTCTACAGTCAATTAGTATTCTGTTTAATTGTACAATTAATGAACATATAAATTAAATTCATAGTTTATTTCTACCACTAAATTACTTATTTGAATCGCCTCTTTGGAAAAAAAATAAGCAACTCAATGCACACATTATTAAAATGAGTTGGTAATGTACATTCTGGGCACGCCTTAATTGTAAAACAATGACTCCACTATTATGACTGCGATGCTGCTTGTGTTTATTGGGAGCTGAATAATTTAATTTTCTCTTATCAAATGAACAGGTAATAGTCTCAGGGACTAACACACAATTCTCCTGGCAGATTTCAAAACTTCCATGGGAGGATTCCATGCCATCCAGCGCATGAAAGGTGGCACATGAGAAGTTGTGGTATTGATTTACCTATGGGATATGCAGCCAGAGAACTGGAATGGCAGCCTCATGCTTGGAGTGGGTGGGGTAAACACATGGATGGAGTGATGCCAGAGTATCCTCAGCTGGTGAGGACAGGAGAGGCAGTCCAGCAAGCCAAGCCTCACTGGTTTGTGTGTTCCCTTCAGCTCCTTGGCAAGTCACTCTGCAAGAATGTCTGGAAATCCCTGATGGGCGGTTGCTCAAGCATTCCCATAGACAAGACTCCTCTCTGCAGGCAGTGCTGGGGCACCATGCTTGCCTCCAAGGCTCTCTGCTGGGTTCCACCATATTTGTGTGGACTGGTTCTTACCCAGTCACTAAAGCACTGAAACCCTTGGCATTCGAGGGTGAGAAATGCCCTGTTGTTACAAGAGGATGGCAGTGTCCACTTGGTGTTGCCCAGCAGAGGGGTGTGACTGCTCCCTGCTTGACTGCACAACCCATGCCTTGCCTGTCCCTGGACACACACAGTACCCACCCCTCTCTCCATTTCTTCTGCCAGGATGGATCAGGAAATCAGTTTCTGACCCAGGTGCCCTTCCAGATCTCTACATTTTCCCTGCGTTTAAGGTCATACTGGGAATCCTAATGTATATACAATTAAATCCTTGCTACATTCCACATGACAGCATGCAGACTAGTGAGCCATACTGCTTTGGACTCAAACCTCAGCTCTGGCATCATCCATGCAGACAACCATCCATACAAGACACTCAATCTATGCCTCATGTCATTATCAATGAAATGGAAGCAAAGGTATTTTTCCTAGCAAGAGGAAGGGGGAATGGGAGGAAAGGTGATGTGAGTTCTGTAAGGATAAAGGAACAGGTGCATGAAGGAGCCTGGAAGATTGCTAAAATATGTTTCTTTGTTAAAATGCAATTAGACTCTGCTGATATTGCACCTAAATGGTGTTGAAAGGCAGAAGTCCCACCAAACCAAATGGATAAGGTGACTAATACAGACCAGATGTCAGGGAAGGCAAAATTAGTTGTGTGGAAAGGGAAGTGGCTATGGCACTGACATTGTATCACATCAGTTCTTTTGAGACTCACTAGGCCTAGCTATGTGATTGATGTGGTCTGTTTTTCACATATGGACACAATCTGAGTCATCTGATGTTGATAGACACAGCAGCCTTGGATGAACTGGTTCTCACATGTGTGTTACAAATGCAGAATCGCTGAGTTGAGACCTAGACGTCTGGGCTTGGAGCAAAAGACTCCATTGATGTCTCTAGACACATTTCAAAGTTAAAACTGTAATGGGCAAAGTTAAACAGACCTGGAAGGCTTTACTCAAAACTATTGCAATAGGGAAGAGAGACTGGACACAACTCACTGAAACAACTCACTGAAAGCCGGAGTGTTTTTAAGTATGGAGTGGAAAGGATGGGGGGATGCTGTCTTCCCTATGATTGGGTCCTCTGATTGCCAGTGTGCACCTATCAACACTGGGCTCCGGTTCTCCTACAGAAACCAGGAGGCAGGAGCCCTAAACCCTTCCATTGTTTACTTTTCACAGAAATGTTTTTCAGGTCCTTGAGAAAGGCATTCCCTGGGTTATAAAATGGGCAAGAGTATGGGAGAAGATTTAGTGCTCAAGTGAATTTATAATTGCACATTTTTTAAAGTAAATGCTCTAAGAAAGGGATGCTCAGGGGCTAATAGTCAAGAAGAAACCTGTCTAAGTTTTCATCAAGCCAAAGGGAGTGCAAGGCTGCCTTGGTCGCACCTGAGTAGGCTGCAGGCTGGTGGCATAGGGACACCACTAGTTGCGAATCCTCCCATGGTGTGCTCTGTGGTACCAAGGATGAAATTTATCTTTCAAGCAATCAATACCCCCCAGCCCTAAATGCCTGAGCCCTAAATTCTTAGTAATAATCTACAGTGTATGCTGGTTCAGTTCCTGTAATTAACTGTCTCTTAATAACCTTCAGGTCAGGGATGTTATTGATGCTCCAGCTTAACTCAAATTATAATGGGATAAATCATCTGCCATCTACAATCCTTGTTTATTGAATTTTGTATGATCCACTTAATTTAGGCCCTCCCATCTCTGAAGGTTGAAGCCTATTGAAAATCCGTCTCTTTATCCTCTCATGACCTAATTTATGTTTTTCCCTTTAACTTCTCCACCTACCTTATTGCTGTCACAGCCTCAGAAGCTCCATAAGGCAGAGGCAGGACTGAGAAGATTAACATTTTTATTGCTTTATTTTGTATCCTATCAAAACCAAGCAGATGCAAACAGACATTTTTAGATCCTTTGCAGCATCCCTTCCCAGGACTTTTTATTCTGCACAGCGATGTGTACTCATGTTGACCCAATAAACATTTCCTGAGCATCTACTCCATATTCTAAAAATATTTTTAAAACAGTATACTTTAGAAAAAGCACTAAGGACCACAGATAGAAACCAAGCACAGATATTTACTTTTGAGGAGCAGGTCACTCCGTTGGATTCCAATGGTCCCTGGGTGAAATGTATTAAGTGCTGGAGGCAGATGCCCATGGACAGAGAGAGGCCCTGGACCAGGAATGGAGGAGGAAAGGGAGGACGGGGGGAGGAGTCACCTAAAAGGATTTGTGGCTGACCTGCTCCCCAGGCTTGGGTTATGTGGGAAAGAAGGAAGTCGGTGGAGATAAGAGAATGATGGCTGTGAGGGAATTTATTGGAAAAAGGCAGAACTGTTTTTGGAAGAGAAAACAAACTCAGGAAGAGAACTCAGACAGAAATGCTCCCCAACGAACACCAGCTGAGCAGTCTGGGCGGGCGTGAGCTGCTGAAAGACAGGAAGTCATCCAAGAGACAAGAAACGTGTACCCTTAGAAGGCAGCTGAGCTTTCAGAGTTGATCCCCAGAGGCTTACCTATTAATACTTAAAATCCATAGCCTGAGCCCCACCTCGGAAACACAGAAATCAAATAAGGGCTATTTGGAAGCTTCTTCCAGAACATGCTTTGATGACGATAAAACAAAGCGCTTGTTGTTTGGAGAAAGGAGATGGTTCAAGGAGATGGTTCAGGCAGGTGCCGATGGAAAGGGTCTGGGAATGGCCATCACATGTCACCTGTCACCCATGAGGCTCTCCATCCTGGGTTCTGAGCTGCCAATCGATGAAACCAGGCCTATCACTGGACAAGTGCCCAGCTCTGCTGACTCATGCCATTTAATCGCTGGCAATTAGTGTGACTGACAGCCTTAATTAAGCACTTACCTGAGCAGGCTGCTTCAGCGGCATCATGGCTGCACGTGGTCTGCACCCCCTTTGATGTCTTTGATTTGGGGCTGTCTCATCAGGATTCTTTTAGGTCTCATCTAACTTTCCTCATCACCTTCAATGAACATTTTCATCCCATTTCTTCTAATGATTTTAAGATACTGGTGCAAGGTGTTCTCTTAAGACAAAAAAGTAACTGTATTGGCAGTCAAGTGGGCTCATCAGTGCAAAAAGAGGGTTTTGCATCAAAATTGGCAGGTGCTTAGAGCAGCCTCTGATTCATCCACTTTTCCATATCTGACAATATTGCGGTTTGACTGAAAAAGCTTTTGAGGGCAATTCTCCTCTTCCTACATTCTTTTAAATAAAGACTAATTTTGTTTTGAGACTTTGAAAGTAGACTTTTTGGAAGGCATTAATGAAACAAATTTGAAGAAAAAAATGACTGAGCATTTAAAAACACCTAAGGTATTCCAACTTCTTTGATGGAATGCATTTAAAACACAAATGTACAATTAAATCTCACATAACTCCATTTGAGTTGTGGTTGAGCAAAGTCCTTAAGCATCTTGAAGGTTTTCTCTATCCATTGTTTTAGTCAATGTATGTTTCTTTACTGACAATCTTTTATGTGATAGACACAGTGCTCTTGCATGTGTCTGCTTTTAGAAGAAAAGCAAATATGCAAAGCCCTCTTTCCCTGTTGATACGCATTTCTCAGGTGTTTCACCTGCAGTTCATTCTTCTGTTCTCCGCTACCTTGGCTACTGTTTGCTCCTTTTCTCTTGTGTCCGGTTTTCCTATACCAGCCTCATAACAAGTCTCTTTTGCCTTGTCCCATGCCAAACTCTATTTTTAATTTTTAGAGGCAGGGTGTTGCTCTTTCACCCACGCTGGAATGCAGTGGCATGATCATAGCTCACTGCAGACTCAAACTCCTGGGCTTAAGCAATCCTCCCGCCTCAGCATACTGAATGGCTGGAACTACAGGTGTGTGTCAACACTCCCAGATTCTGTGCCAAACCCTTTGTCCTACATCCAAGGGCCTTCGTGAAGCAGGCTCATGCTGCCCATACAGCCATCTTCTATTTGTCTTCTGTTCCATTCCTGCCCATCTTCTCAGGGAGTCTGCCCTCATTGCTTGACCTTGCTAACCTTGCTCTGTAATTCTCAATTGCCCATCCAGTGCCACAGGGTGTCCCTCTATACCCTGCAAGGCTGTTGGTAACAGCTTCCTGGTACCCCGGGTCCACTTGGAACTCTCAATTTCTGTCTTAAAGCAGCTGAAACAAAACAGTGACCTGCATGCATTCAGCCTCCTTGTGCTGGGCACTGAACCGGACATGGAGCATGCATCTAATTCAGCTATGGTCCTAGGAGCTGAAAACTGTAAGCATCTCACAGAGGACACTGAGTCCAGAAAGGAGCATCACACCCAGTGCCAGCTACCCAGCAGTGACAGCGACTATCTCATGCAGACATCCCCAGCTAGGAGCAAATCCTTCTCCCTGCTGTGCTATCCCCACTGGCCATGTCACGGACATTGAGATTATTCATGCTCTGTTTAATTGTCACATAGCATCTCCACCGCCACAGTGGTCTGGCCTACTCGTTTGGGCTGGAAAATACAGAAGGCAAGGAAGGTGGTGGTCTGATTCTCCTATTTGCTTTAATGAGAATTTACAGATGGTGAAAGAGTGGTTTAATGGCTATAGAAATAATTACTTAAACTTATGAGTAGCGTAGAAATTAGCCATCCACACACATGGCAGTCTCCCCTAGCTGCTTGGATTGCAAATGTGAAAGCAAAAAATAACCATGTATGGACAACATTCTGCAAATCTGGCTTGTCTAAATTGTTTTCTCTAGTGAGGCGTCCATCTCAAACTGCATTAAACATACTCATGTGAGGTGAGGATGGCCGGAAGGCCGTACTGTGGGCTTCTGTGATGATCAAGCTTGGATGTGCCTTCAGAATAGAATCCCACAAATCTATTCCATAGGATGCCTTTCAACCATGTTTGTATGCCCAATACAATAGCTGTTGATCGTGACTTTTGCTGAACCAGAATGTTATTCATTTCCTCTTTGCCCCTGAAGCACTTTTGTTGGGTTTAATCGATGCATTGGAGAGGCAAGGAAAGAGGGTATGGTATCCTCTGTCACCTTATTTTCTAGGGGAGAAAATTAAGGGTATGTAGTCCCTAGCCGGGTATTACTTGTGGCATTGTGCAAGCCATGGAGAAGACTGTGCCCTCAGCTTCCCACCCTGGGCCAGCAGTGAGAGGGTGCACCACTGTCCAGGCATGGATGGGTTAAAGCCACAGTCACAAAACATAGATTAGGGCCCCTGCTGGAGGCTTCCAGAAGTTTTCAGAAGTGAACAAGCCAGACATCCAGCCAGGAAGTCCATCCTATAGAGGTAAATCACACCATCATCTTGCAAAACATTTTTACAAAGCACACATTTCACCTATTATTAGTGTTTTATGATTTCCAACACACATGTACTGAGCACTTGCTACATGCCAGGTACTACACTAATGGATGAGCCACATTATTTCATTAAATCTTCATAGTAATATCATGATGAACATTTTATGCCCACTAGTTAATGGTGAGAAAACTGAAGGTGCAAAAACTGAAGTAGCTGTGATATTGTAAAATATAGAAGCAGGGTCTCAGGCCCTGTTTCCGAGCATACAACTCCTAAAATCCTTGGACTCTCCAAAGCGCTGCCTTTCCATATGCTAATGTTGACCGATAGCTTCAGCATGGGGCTGGCCCAAGAGACCAAGGCAGCATTAGTGTTGAACTGTCAGCCCCGCCCCTCAGCCTCCTGGGAAGGGAGAGGGGCTGACGGTCAAGGTAATCACCAATGGCCAATGATTTAATCAGTCATGCCTATGTAATGAAGCCTCCATGAAAATACAAGAGGACAGGGTTCAGGGAGATTCCAGGTGGCTGAATATGTAGAAGTTTTTGGAGAATTACCATGTCTAGGGTGAGCACGGCAAGTCTACCCCTTTCCTGATACTTCATCCTATGCATCTCCCCATCTGTATCCTTTGCAATATCCTGTACAATAAACTTATCAATGCAAATAAGTGTTTTTCTGAGTTCTGGGAGCCACTCTAGCAAATGAATCAAACCCAAAGTTGGGGTTCTGGGACCCCAACTTAAGGCTAGTCGGTCAGAAGTTCTGAGGTCTGGACATGTGAATGGTGCCTGCAGGGGAGCAGTCTCGGGGACTGAGTGCTCAATCTGTGGAACCTGACACTATCTCCAGGTAGATGGTGTCAGAATAGAATTGTAGGACGCCCTACTGATGCTGTTGCAGAACTGATTGCTCTTTTGGTGGTGGGGAGAAACCCCCACACATTTGGTCACAGAAGTCCTCATCTGTGTTGATGAATATTGTGTGGAGGGAAAGAACAGGAAAAAGGGTTTCAGTTTTTCCAAATGTCTAAAGCAAAGTCACCTTTGGAACCAAGGTCTTGTGGACTCCGGAGCCTGTGTTCAGAACGAAAATGCTGGCTGTGCCCCCACTACAAGTGTGGTTTTGGACACTTCCTGCCGGGAGGCTGTTGAATTCCTCATAGGTATCTTTGCTGCCGTTGGGACATGCTTGCCCACTCTGCCCTGTAACTCCTGCCCCAACTCTGGCTCAGGCTACCTTTGAAATGAAAATAACAGGCTTTTCCTTTCCCTATTTTCAAAAATGAAAATGACCTTTTCTTGTACACACTCATTTTGAACACATGCTCGTTTCTAAATTTAAAAAATCTGAACAATGAAAAAAGCATAAAATAAAATGTTATAGAGAATCCCTCCATCAATTGGCCACTGCTTTTAACTTTCTGGGGAAGTGGGTTCAGGTGTGTTTCTCACTCTCTGCTAATGACCACTGCACACAAACATGTGTGCACATTCATGCAGGAAGCCAGTCAAGTGTATGGAATTAGCTTGTGAGACAGGCATGCAATCTGTAGGCTGAATTTTCACCTAGTAATCTCAAAGGTATTTGTCCATGTCGATAGCCACAGAGTGTCACACCATTGTGAGCAGTACAAAGCATTCAAATATTGGACTGCAATTTACTGCTCTAGCTTTTTGTTCATAAACTCCTAAGTTGTTTCTAGTTTGTTACCACTATAAGGATTTTGCTGAGCAACTTTCCACCTATATCTTTAGCATCTGTCCACTTGTCTTAAAATAAGCTCCCCAAGTACTGACATTTTCTGAGCACATCAAAGATATGCTTTCTTTTAAAAAGACAGAGTAGCCCTGGTTTCAGCTTGAAGTTGTGGAGAGCTGGAATATGTATTGCTTCCATTTTTATAAGAAAAATGCCAGGCATGCTGCAAGTACGTGACTTTTTTCAAATTTATGAGAGAACAGAGGTCAGCAAGCAGATCACCAACCCGAAATCTGGGGAGAGAAAGTGGTTGCAGGGAGAAACCCACATGAGCATTTGCTGGTAGGAAGGCTCTTGTTGGCTTTTTCTCTAGAAACCCACCCCGTGTCCACAGAGCAGAGGGAGAGTTCTCAGAAATCAGGGAGATACGAGGACTAACAGTTGAGTGACTTCCTAAACTGTTTGCTGGAACAAGAAAGGATATTGTTGGACAAACAGACGAAGTTGGACTGACTCCTGGAGTTCAGTTAACAGCAACATACTCATGCCAGTTTCTTAGATTTCACCAGTGTTCCATGGTAATGTAAGATGTTAACACCAGGGAAGACCCAGTACAGACATACAGGAGCCCTCTGTATTATTTTGTAATTTTTATGTAAATCTAAAGTTATTCAAAAATAAGTATGTTTAAATAAATACAGCTCTTTTTGTCAGGAAGGAAAACCTTATTACAAACTCATCAGTTCACAAAAGAAAAAGACACCTGGATATAATTTGGTACCTTTCTATGTCACCTATATCTATTGGACTTTATTTTAAACTGCCGAGTTTTTGATGAATGGGCATTGTGAACTTAGAGAGACCCACAACGTTTTACATTTTTTAACTCTTCCTTTGTAACTCATTCTGATAACCATGGTTTAGAGCACAAAACAATTCCCAAATCCAGGGTCAGACTCCCGGTTTTCCAGTCTCTTCCCTTGTTTGCTGGAGGCTTTATTCCTCCAGTGAGACAATCCCTGTGTTTGACAGAGACCAAGAAGGAGATAGGTCCCAGTTTGTTCCAGCAGTTGCCCTGCCCTACTTCAAGGGACAGGTTGGTGAAGCAGACCCTGGAGGGGACACCCTCCAGCCTGTGTTATGATAATGTCTCTGACATTTGCCACCTGGTCACTGGGGATGAGCGAACCTCTCTCTGCCCTTGTCACCTCATCTCTGAAACAGAAATAATAATAGAGTTGTTGTGGGGATTAGTGAATTCATAGACAAAATCCACTTGGAACAATACCTAGTTCAACACAAATTAATGTCATTGTTCTACTGGTGTTCCTTCAGTTCTGCTGCGGTGACGACTCAGGATGAAGCTCAGCTCCCGCTTGGGTCACCACGGACTTTCTGCAGGTCAGTTCTGTGTGTCTTCTTTCTCTGCCTAGGAGTGGAATTGAAAAAATGCAGTGAGACCCAGAACACAGCATAGGATTGAAACATTATGATGGCCTCTTCCATGATTAGGAGGATGGCGTTCACTACGCTCACTCATATTTTATTAAGCCAAGCAGGTTCAGTGGACAGAGTTGGTGTTACAGGGGCACGGAAGTGTGATCCTTTTACAGGAAGGGCAGGGAATAATTGGGAGCTATAAAACAATTGACCACAGTTATTATGATTAAATATTATCATTATTATAGCTATAAGTGCAAATCCCCATGGCCAGTTCTTTGCAATAAAAAAAGAATAGTAATTCTCTTTTTACTTTTTTAAGAGCCTCTCCTTCCCTTAAGTCTTATTAGTGGGGTTTGCAGTCTGCATTAAACAACTTTCCTTTTCTGCATGAATGTCTCCATCCAGTTGCTAGAGAAGACACACAACATTTTAATAAGACAGCTTCTCAGAAGGATTTTTAAAAGAATAGGCATTACTGAGACAGAATGTTAGAAAAGGTCATTGTAAAGTAGTTTTATGACAAGGTGTGGTGGCATTGGCCATGGAAGGAAAGAGACTAACATGGAGCCCAATGTGTCTGTTGACTCAAAAATTGTTTTCTGGGGACCCAGCTTGCCCAGCTAAGGATGAATCAAGTTGAATCATTCTGAAGTATTAGAGTATTCTCCATCACTTTGGCACAGGAAAAACACCAAGTTCCATCAAATCCTAAATCTAGGCCACACCCCAATGAGTCAGAACCTTCATGGACACAAAGGCCAGAAATATGCCTTCAGGTCTTAAAAACCTGGTGGAAAATGGAAAGATTCCACAAGTATTTAAAATTTGAATAGTCCAGATCCTGAAAGGGACACGAAATACCACAAAGGTGACACCAGGAGAAGTCATTTTAAAAAACAAACAACCAAAACTTAGTTCTCCAATGCATAAAGTATGTAGAACAAGGATTTTATGTCTTGATTCACTAATCATAAGCATACTAATCTCTGATTTTTAAGTTAGCCATTATGAGTGTTTGAAGTACCAATTTTTCTGAAAGACTGATAAGGAAGAAGCCATTTGGTGGTTATAATCACATTCCATGTAGAGTTCTACAAGGCATTGATATTCATTCTTAGCGGTTATCAATTTGACCTCTGTTGAATAGTCCAGATTTATGAGAAACTCGTTAAGGAGTCAGGCAATGACTCTGACACTCCATCCTATCTGATAATTAGTGGCATTGCAGTAGAAAAGAGCTGAAGCCTCCAGTTGAACTTACTCAGAAGCTATTCACTGACCAGAAAGAGAGCATTTGGGGTAGAGTTTAATGTACATTTGTTCATATATACAGTTTAATATACATTTGTTCAGATGCTTTGATTGTTAGCAAGTTAGACATAATTTACTGGTGATATATATCTCCAATAAATACAAAATACACATACACATAAACAAAATATATATGTGCACACATTTATATATAATAAAAAATATACAGCATATATAAATATGCATATGCATATATGAATTTTAAAATATGTCAGAAGTTCCTCTTTCCTCTTCTCCAGCTGGAAGCTTTCATCAGCTTCTAGAGCAAGAGGACACAGAATAAAAGTCCACTCATAGACAGCTATCTCCTTCTTATACCACAGAGCAAGTTTGTTGTGAAAGACTCCAAGAAGCACAAGACCCAGAATGCTGTAAGGTCATCAAAATGATGCAACAAATGTCTTAGAATATACCAGCCTCCAAGTATTGAGCTGTACACTTCCAAAAATACTAACTTTTAAATCATTACAATCCTTTGAAGTAGACATCATAGAAAATGAAGCTAAAGAGGTACATTTGAAGCTATATCTAGTTTCCCATAACTTTTTGTAGTATGGAAAATTACATAATGGGAACATGTGCATCTGCATATTCATAGGAACATACAATCTTCTCATATTTGATAAAGCCCCCCAAAATTCAAATAAAATCCAGCAATTCCTGGGAGTTTACTGGTTAATAAGCCCCTCATGCTTGTTAGAAATAAGAATGGTAGTTTTCAAATTGGAGACTAGCTTATCTAAGGTTCTCAAAATGGTGTCTAAATGCTTTGTGCTTCTCTTTTGTTGATTGACTTCCTGTTTCTTTATGCTTCTTTTTCATGGGCTTTTTACTTTGGCGGGCTTCATGTTTAAGCTTTTGGCGGGATCCAATCAGAATGGTAATTTTGTAAGCCAATCGGCAAATATGACATACAAATGAAATGATTCTGTAAGTCAATACAAATATGTCACAAAGGCATTGTACAGGAGAGCCTGTAACTTCTGCAGTACTCCTCCAGTCAGTAACCAGGAGAGAGACCTGCATTTTAGGGATAAAAGCATTGATTCTTCTTGCTTTGTTGTGCCTGCCCGCCAGATACTTGATCTTGCAATACTGTCATTAAAAATCTCACTTCTACTGCACTCCATATCTCTGTGTCTATCCTTTGATTTTGGACAGGTGAGTTCATTTCTCACATGCTGACATGACTTATTTTATATGGTAGTCCCTGCAGTTACAAAATGATGCTTCTTAATATAAAAGTCGATGCATATTTCCTACCTGGTCCTATTTTCTCAAGTTCTTATTAATGGTGAGTCATTGTCATTAAGTTTTTAGGAAAGTTTTCTAAAGGAGTTCTTGGAACCAAAGATGTCTGTCCCTTCCTTGCAATCTCCTGGCCAAGTCTTGGTGGGTCAATCAGCTCTTTATTTTCACCTGCACATTCAAAGATGAAAAGGAGCTGGAGGAAAATACAGTCAGGCTACCTGGATGCCACCAGGGATTATGAGGTCCCCTTAAGTCAGCCCCAATGAGCCTGGAAGGTTGCTATAGCTCCCTTGTCCAGTGGTTCTCAGGGGGTGGTCTCCTGGCCACAGCATGGATGCTGCTACTGAATCAGAAATCCTTGGATTGAGACGCGGAAATCTCTGCTAAAACTAGCGTGCCAGGTGATGCTGTCATGGGTTCAAGCTTGAGACTCACTGCACGCCCTTTGACCCCTCCCCATCCCTCCTAGAGGACTATCTCCAAGGCTGCTTTCCTCTCCTTGAAGCAGTGACACCCCTCCACCATCCTTTTTCACAGAAGAATATCTCACTTCCTTTCTCTCTAAGAATGCAGAAGCAGTCAGGAGAGAATATCCACGTTCTGCCACCACCTCACCGCCAGCCTGCATGGAACTTGATCCTTTGCTCTGCCTTTCCTTTTGTTAACCACACTCTCATCCAAGGCTATCCCCTCTACTCTGGCCTTGGCTTCCTTGCCTTTTAAATGCTCAAGGACAATATGCATCCAGCAACTCACCAATTTTTCTCACTCTTTTGGATTCTTACCATGATAAATCTACTGGTAGTATAATTTCTATATAAACCCAATGAACAGGCAAAAATTCAAATTATCCTGCTGCTATATTCCTTTGCAGCCCACTTTATTGGTTCCCCTTTGTTCTCTGTTGAACCTATCCAATCAAGATTTTGTCCCTACTGCTCACCAAAACAGTTCTTATGAAGGATGCTGTCAAGCTTCCTATTGCTAAACCTGGGCATCTATTTTCAGTTCTCATTTTAGATATTTGTTGTCAGCATCTGACACAGCTGAGTGTGCCCTCCTTTTCTCACTGGGCTTCTGGGACACCAGTTATTCTAATCTTCCTCTTCTCTTGCTGATACTCCTCTTTCTCCTTTGCTGGCTACTCCTCATTCCCCAAGACTCAGAGCTAACGTCTGCTCACACTTCCCTTTCTACTGTGTACCTGAGACTGTGGTTCTCAACACTGACTGAAAATCAGAATCACCTGGGAGTCAATCAATTCTCAATGAACCCTAGATCAATTCACTCAGAGCCTCTTGGGTGGGGCCTAGTGGTTTCAAAACTGCTCAGGTGATTGCTATGTGCTTGAGAATCATTTTCCTAATCTAGTTTATCAGCAAATAATCTTCATGTGAAAGACCCCAATTTTATAGCAAGTCCCTCTCCCTTGCAGTCTAGACTCATGCTTAGCATACAGATTCAGGGAGGTAGGATGGAACTCAAAACATTCCAACTGAAATTTTAATCCTAAAACCCAAGCATTGTTCTTCATCCTCACAAGCAGAACCTCCATCTTCCCAGATTGCAAGATCAATGATCTTAGGTATCCCCAATTCCACTGGTCCTCTCACACTTCACACCTAAGAGGTCCTCAACTCTACCCTCTCTCTTACACCTCACACCAAGATGTCCTCAACTCCACTCCCTGTCACACCTCCACCCTCCCTTGCCTCACACCCAAGCTGCAGCCTGTCCTACACTGCAGATCATATCTGTCATCTGGCAGCTTCTTGCCACCTTCCTCTATTGTTGCTGCTGACTCCCTCAGGCTGGTCCTCTTCCCTTCTCACCTTCTCTTCCAACACAGCCAGAATGCCTCTTTCAAAACATAAGTCACTTCTTGTGTCTCCTCTGCCCAAACCCTTCAGTGGCTTCTGATCTCCCCAAGGGCAAAACCCAAGGCCATTATTTTCTTTTGCAGGAGTTTTTCTTTATCATTTTTATGTCTATAGGACATTTCATGCCATTGTTAATCAGAGATCATCAAAACAGATGGTGAAAATATTCTCAACTAACAAAAACTCTACCTTTTTTCTATAACGTAAGAAAACATTTTTAGATAGTTCTTGATCAGCATTTTTTAAACTTACTTGACCATGAAACAATTTGAAATTATAATATATTGATGGAACACCAAGAGGAGTTCATGAAATATAAATGTAGGCCTAGATTAAAGTAGACAGCACCAAAAAAGTTCTCAAAGGTGAGTTAATTACTTAAATAAATGATAAAAATTTGATTCACATGCACTTTGCTTTATTATAGAACAAAAAAACTAAATAAATCTGCTTATGCATAAGTTAATAAGAATAACATATCTCAACATAAAGTAAATATTTTATGTTCTGCATTTTTGCTATAAAAGAGAACATAGCTAAAAAATGTTTTATTGAACAATGATTTCAGGAACCCATTCTAAAATGTCTAGCTGATTAAAATTAGGAATGATGTGGTTGAGTTTCCTTCCCATATGTGGTATAGGATCAAATTTATTTCTATATTGTGTTTTAACTTGAGAGGGACACAAACATTCTGCTTCCCTATGCACAAGTGTGACATAGGGGCAAATACATAAATTATAATTTTCACAATATTTTGGAGCTATTAAATTACACTATGTCAAAAAAATATTTTGCACCTTGGATATTGGTTATTCATCTATCTACTCTTGATATTTTAAAAGTCAAATCTTACTTGACTGGGGAGGGAACATAACATCAATAAGGGCACCTGATCTCAAACCGGACAAAGTGGGGACCAAAGGAAGGCGCAAACTTTACCTGTATGATAACCACTTATATACCTAATCCTGAATTGTATCCCACATCTTTAAAATAAAATAAAGAAATACAATGCTAAAACTAGAAAAAAAAAAACCAAAAGAAGTTTTCACTATGAAAGTTCCAGACACAGTTTGAGAACCTCAGGAATGTTTGTAGTTCTTGAGATTGCTGTTGTTTTGATAAAACTGCCACCCTCCAGCCTCAGGTCTGTGGGGAACCAATTTGTGCAATATAAATATTTAAGACACCATAAATGTTGAATAATGCCACAAACATATGTTGAAATATTCAGAGAAAATACACAATGCAGAGCACTGGTCCATCAGCAGGGAACATCCATTTGAATGGCAGTCGGTCAGTGCTGTCTGGACTTCGTGAGATCTGCTCCTGGGCAGTTGGAAAGGGACAGAGTGTGGCGGTCCTTGGTCACAATGCCTCTGTTCTGCCACTCAGTTGCTGTGTGCCAGGGCAAATGCTTCAACATGTCTGTTCCTCAGCTGTTTTATCTGTAAAATAGGGACAGTAGTATTCTAAAGGATTAAACAGTGATGAAATATATGAAGTATTAAAATAGTACCTGGCACCTAGGAAGCCTTATATGAGCATTAGATTATTTTTCTAAAACAGACTATTATGTAGTAATAGTAACAACAATGTTTAGTGCCTTTTAAAAAATATTTGTAAAATACATTTCAAAAGGTCAAGGTTGGGAGTATAATCTTCTCACCAGCCTAAAGAAATAGTCATTGATGTGTTCCATAGGTTACAACTGGAGAAACATTTTCCTGAAACGGTTGATGTAGTTAGACTTTTTCCCTAGCATTGGACATCATATTGTGATGTCCATTACACATTCATCTGGAAATAGTGGGGGGAGGGGCACATAATATTAATAAGGATACCTGATCCCAAACCAGGTGAAGTGAGTACCAATGGTAAGCCCAAACTTCACCTGTATGATGACAACTTATGTACCTAGCCCTGAACTGTACCCCACATATTTAAAATAAAAAAATAGTGCTTAAGATCATAAGTATTATTTTGACTGTTGGTCCAAGCACTATGATAGTGGATTGGTGTAGTTAACTTCCAATTTCTTAGACAATTCTGCAAAGAAGCCTCATATCCTCATTTTCCTAGGGAGAAAAAGTGTATATCAGAGATGATTTGATGCCTTGGCATCTTGGGACTGGTGAGTGGTGACTGGCCTGGACTCAGGCTGCCCTGTCCTGAGTCTCATTCTTTCCCCTCGGTCCTGCCATCCCTGAGTGTTTAGAGGACTGCAAACAACAAGGTATAGGGCACGCTGAGAAGAAAGAGGGAAGGGAAAGATAGTCATTTAAGAATGACTATAGATGCTGTTAAAGTGAATTCCAAGTTATGGGCTTTGGGGCAGGGATGGGTAGGGGGTAGAGCATCCCTGGGTCTCCCACTTGAAGTTTTTCATGGCCAATACCAAGGATTAGGACTCTCCCTGCTCCTGATGAAGGAACAGAACATTGTATGGACCACAACAAAGGACTCCTGGGCTGACAGGAGCTGGCATGAACTTCATGAGGGAAAGTCTAGGTTTCCGGCGTCAGCCTGGGAACTTGATCAGTCCTAACAAAGAACCTTTTTTCTCACTTATTCCTGACTCCATAATTTCTTTCTCTTCCTATCCCTTAAATCACAGAAAGTGAAACTTTTCTTTCTTCCCCTTCAGCCCTTAGCTAAAAAGCAGCACATATCAAACTTTAAATCTGCCTGTAATTCCCACTCTCAAGCAGCCCCCACATACACACTCAAAAGAAAAAGAAGGCCAATTCAAGGTGACTCAGAGCTAGCATCTTCTCGTGAATTCTCTCTAGGCTGTGTCTCCTCCTATCCACTCAGTCCCCGCTGCTCAACACCAAGGACCTGCCTTGGGTAAACAAGCCAAAGCCAACAGAAGGTGTCACCACCTGTAGGGACGTTTGATGAGTGGAGAAGGTAGATTTGTGCTTCCAAGGTCGTTTTGAAATTTCACATTTTTCTCCCGAATATAAATCTTTGGATATACAGAGGACCCAAATGATAAAAAAAAAACCACCCACAATCCTTTTCCTGTAGATTTCTATGGTTTACTGAGATTATTCTATCAATATAGCTCCATAGTTCTTTAAAAAAACCAACTTTACCTGTACAATGACCATTTGTATACCTAATGCTGAATTATACCCTACATCTTTAAAATTAAAAAAATTTTTGATTTATTTAGAAGTAAAAAAGATACCATGTGCATTTTCAATGCAATGCACATCTCTTATAACACACTGTTCCTAAAGACTTATGGTATAATATTTAATCATAATATGATGCCATAAAGTGTTTAACCAACTTCTTAGTAAAGAACATTCAGATGGTTTTCATTTGTTTCTGTCATAAATAATGCTGTCAACAATGTTTGTGTGTATATGCGCATATACATGCATGTAACATATATACCTGTGCAAATAAACATTTACTCATTTTTGCAAAATGAAAATTCAGGAAACTAAAACTGGAAGTTAACCAAAATGGTAAGTGGTAGAGAGTCGGAATAGAAGTAAAACAGTTTTGAGAATACATTTGTATTTAGTTTTCACTTTCTAATTCTGTAGAGATTTTACATATTCAAAAAACTATTTATGATAAAAAAGAAAATCTTAAGAACATATATAAGTAGCAAGTAAATCTAGCTGTAAAACAATTTGCTAATATAACACACAGAGAAAATATTAATTTGGAGTAACTCTTGCATTAGCTTTTCCATAGGCATCTTAGTGGAAAATATTCCAAGGATAAAAATAACTCAGACATCATGCAATCTACTCAGCAGGTTGGATGCTGGTAGTGGTGTGATGATGCAATTCTGAAATCCTTTTGAATGTCTCACAACATTCAGCAAATGTGTAAAAATACTGATATTGTTTAGAAACAGGGTTTTTTTTCTGTGAGAGAAAGGAGATAAACATGTAATATTGAGGGAACTGAGGAAGGAACTGTGGTATTTAACTTAAATCGGTGGTTTCAATGTAATTCTTTACCTAAAAGAAAAACAAAATTCTTATGTGTCAACTTAAAGAATCTAGAAGCAACAGCACCCCAATAGTCATGAGCACACCTAGTGTCAGTTCTTGCATTCTAAAATCATTTACCACAAAGGCCATAAGGACTCTGTGGAGAAATGGATTCCAGGTCTAGGTCAGGAGGAGCACAAGGTGTGCTTAAAACTTTTGTTGGTACCATAAAGTAGAGAAACGCTAAAAAAGAAAAAAAGGGCCGGACTCGGTGGCTCAGCCTATAATCCCGCACCTTTGGGAGGCTGAGGTGAGTGGACTGCCTGAGCCCGCGAGTTCGAGACCCGCCTGGGCAGCGAGACCTCATCTCTACAATAAATCAAAAGATCAGCCGAGTGTGGTAGCGCATGCCTGTAATTACGGCTACTGGGAAGGCTGAGGTGGAAGGATCGCCGGAGCCCAGCAGGCGAGGCTGCAATGGCCAGGAGCGGCCACTGCACTCCAGTCTGGGTGACCGAGTGAGACTCCAACTCAAAAAAAAAAAAAAAAGAAAAAAGAAAAGGTGTGGCATGTCAAAACTGGACTCTATACTTTCCACTGGTGGTCAATGGGAATAATCTGAGCACTAAAAATAAGAAAAAATATGGTAACTGACTAAGAGTGAATAAAAGTGATACTTTTAAGTCCATACTGATTTATTTTTGAGTATGAGGAAGAAAACAAAAGAGAAGCTCTTTTTTATAGATGAATGTGGATGAATATATGCAAAAGGCATGACAGAATTACAAAATAACCAGTCTAGCTCAATTAGTAAGCACTGATTCAGGTAAGGGTTATCAATGGATCCAAAACCATGGAGTGGACGGGTTGATAGGGGAAGAATACTCATAGCATCAATAATTACTTATTAATTATACAAGGAAAATGTGCCCCTATAATGGACACCACCTTAACCAAATGATCAAGCTTGGCTTTGCCAACTGTGGGAAGTTAAGTCTCCATGTCCCATGGTTGGGTATTGGGAGGCAGGCAACATCACCCCCATTTTGTTCTTTCCAGAAATATCTGCCTTGACTCGCATGCCAAGGAAATAGTCAGACAAATTCAGAATGTAAGATGTCCTCCTTGAATGCAGGCAGAAGGAGGTGGAGGAGCAGACTAGATTGAAAGTGGGAGGAGCCTGACCAGCCATCCCTGCCTGCCTGGGACTGAGGAGTCTCCTGGGATGCTAAAGGTTGGAGGAAAAGGTTGTGATATGATATTAACAATGGGTGAATCTGTAGGACATGTACATGTGGGTCCACTTTCCTGTTATTATTACCATTATTTAAACTTCTCTGTGGCTGAAATTTTTCAAATGTTAGGAAAATTTTTCAAATGCAAGGAAAAAAAGAGATTCCAGTCTTTTGTATACCGAACAGGAATCTAGACCTTTATTGGGGCCATAAAGGCCATTAGCCCTAAGGATTTTAGGCATTGGCTAGCCAGATATCGCAAACCAGCAGTTAAAGATAGACTATTCAAATGGTGGGTCATGAGCCAGTGTAGCCTGCAAACTGTTTGTTAGGATCCAGGTGAGATAAATAGTAACTGGGAATAAGAGTCTGGGAAGCTGGGTGCAGTGCCTAAAATCCTAGCACTTTGAGAGGCCAAGGTGAGAGGATTGCCAGAGCTCATGGGTTCGAGACCAGCCTGGGCAACTTGGCGAGACCTCATCTCTACAATAAATGGAAAAATTAGCCAGGCATGGTGGCACATGCCTGTAGTTCCAGATACTTGTAAGGCTGAGGTGGAAAGATCACCTGAACCCAGCAGGTCAAGACTTTGGTGGCCGCGAGCGTGACACTGCACTCCAGTCTGGGTGACAGAGTAAGACTTCAGCTAAAAAAAAAGAGTTTAGGAATGATTCAAGCAGTTTGACAGGGTCATTTTACTCTAGTAATTTTCAAAATGGGTTTATAATTTTATGGCTTTATTTTTTCATTCTGTTTTATAGTGATTGATTGATTATATTTTTGAAAAGAGCTGGTCCACGAAGGATGGAAAATTGATTTCAACCCAGGTAACATGGGAACCAAAGTGAGGCCCAAACTTTCCCTGTACAATAATAATTTGTATACTTAGCCCTGAATTGTTCTCCACATCTTTAAAAAAAAGAAATTTGAAAAAAATGTATGTTCTCACCATGGATGGATTGAGAAGCATGTGGTGAAAGGAAGGAGCAACGGAAATAGTTTACAAAGTTTCTAGGCTTTCTGGCCATTCTGGCTTAACACAATTGTTACTGACCAGAGGGGAGAGAGAAGTGGAAGAGGACCGCCTGCGAGTACCACATTCATTCAGAGGATGTCTGCAGACATGCCAAAGTTTGTTTAGGATGCTGGGATGCCACTGTGAACAAGCCTACCCGGTGTGACCCCCTCAGCACACACATCATCAATATATGCAAAGCATAATGTTACAAGAGTTCTTAAACTGAATGTGCAGCACAGAGATTGACCCTCCGCAGCACAGAGACAGGCAGTGAGGAAGGAGGGGAGGACGTGGGTGATGTGAGATGCCTCCATGGTGCCCTTTTCTTTGAATATAAACAGCGAAAGCCATGCACACTGAGTAGAGACTCCTTTGCTTGGGCTACTTTGATATTCATACCCTGATGCCAACAATACTGAGGCCCAGTGTCCAGCAACACAAGGACAGGGTGAAGGAATATGTGACAAGGCCAGTAGTTCGTCACTGGGGTAATTCTGTCCCCAGGAACATTTAGCAATGGCTGGAGACATTTTTGGTTTTGCAAGTGGAAGGGAGGTGCTCACAGCATCTAGTGGCCATCTTCAACAGCTTCAACACTGCAGGGAGACCCAGGCCTGGCCCTTTCAGCCCCCAGCCAGTGGGGATGTGTGTATACATGTATGTGGATGTGTATAAATTTGAAAGCCAGAGAGGTGGCTTCATGACTTGTAGTGTATGGGATATCCCTGCAACCAAGAGTGATCTGACCCCTAAAGGTCAGCAGTGCCATGGTTGAGAAGACCTTTTCTAGACTGAGAACCTGTCATGGTGTGAGATTAGATATCTGCTGTCAGCTCAGATGGCTTTTGGACATGGTGCCACCATACTTCACATATGACACTTCTGGAGGGACAATAGAGATGCTTTCTGTGTGCTTCCTTTAGAATCCTTTTACCGCAGACTTTGTTCTGCAACACAGGGCACATTAGTTCACACAGATAATGAAAAATGGTGCCATTCATTTTACCTAATACTTTCTCAAAATATTTACAATTGAAATCTGTTGGTAACTGAATTTCTTTGTGAATTCAGCCCAGCCTGACTGATGTCATTATACTTCTGAGATGATGGCTTGAACCTTTAATCAACAAGAAGTGCAATAATCCCACCAAGTAGGGAGAAATATTCACATGATGATAAACAATACTGGCAACCTATAAATCACCTGTCTCTCTTCCATGCTCAAGGTCTGGCTGCCGATTCATAAGGCAATAATGCCACATGCAGGAGGGATAGTATTTACCCAAGTGTCCTTAGTAGTGATTGCAGTGCTATACATAAATATTTTCTTTCTTTTTTTCCTTCTAGACTGTAATGAATTAACACATAATATTCAGATTAAATAAAGAAATTCATTTTACTCCAAAGAACCATGTATGTTTCTTTAATGTAACATACCAATAGATATCACTTTTGCAAAGACACAGTTACTGGAACCATCATTAAGAACTTTCATTAGATTTTTAAAAAATGATGCATATAAAAGTCTTGGTGAAGTGGGAAAACAGCGTGAGCCAGTTGAATGAAAAAGTTCAAAGCACAAACTTCTTCCTATGTTCATTCAATATGTGTATTTATTGAGCACTTTTCATATGTGTTTGCGAACCTACAGTTTATATATTCCAAGGTGTGCATTGTTATAACAGTTGGGTTGATCATGTTTCAAAATTACCACTGTGGGGATTATTCTAAAATAATTTATTGCCATAGTATGGCCCATTTTGGATACCATTTAGTTCTGGATTCAATTTTTGAAGATATTTAAAGTTTTGATGACAGAACCATTGTTAAAAGGAGAATTCAAGACTGGCCTAGATGTAGCAAGGGATAGTTGATTATGAACAGCCACATGTAAAAATATTGGAACTCAGCTATCGAAGAGAAGTAACAGTTAGCAAGTAAGAATCCTAGCCCTTGAATCTGGATGTGCAAGAAAGACCAAACATATTTTTACTTTGTTCTTTTTAAGAAATGGGGTCTCACTATGTTGTCCAGGCTTGTCCCCAACTCCCAAACTCTTGGTCTCAAGTGATCATCCCACCATGTCCTTCCAAAGTGCTGACATTACAGGCATGAACCACCATGCTCTGTCCATTTTTACAGTTTTTGCTTTAATTTCAACAATACTCTGAAGTGACCCTTCCATCCTGGTTGGCAGGACTTGTTTTTGTCAAGATTCAATCATTTCCCATTCTTCCCTCCTCAGTCATTCCCTGGGTGCAACTGTAAACCAATATATCTTTTTCAGCCTGCTAGCTAGCTGGGCTGCTATCCCTCAAAACTAAAAGGTCTTAATTAACAGAACGTTTTCCATAGCTAACAATTATTTAAACAATTAGTCACTGTTCATGGTACTTATTCGTAAGTCTAACTTTTATAAATTGCTTATCTGTAAGTAGGCACAATTGCAAGCCTGAATGGACCAGAATGAAACAACAGTCCACTACTCAAGGCCAAAGGCAGCAGTAACATATACTTCTGTAATCACAACTCCTGGAAACCAAGTCAATGCCTTCACTTATTCATTCACTCATTCATTTAAAAAATTATTGTTCACTGTTTCCTGCCAGCAAAACACTCATAATTATTCTTTAAGGAAAATTAGTATTTTTATTCTAATTAACTTGTTTTCCTTAGCAGTGGACAGTGGCAAAGCAGATAGGTGCCAAACCAATATTTGATAAATAACTTTTATTGTGTGTGTGTGCCTCTTGTTTATACTTTAATTTTCTTTTCTTCTTTTATTTTAAAGATGTGGGGTACAATTCAGGGTTAGTTATACAAATGGTCATTGTGCAAGTAAAGGCTGGGCCTCCCTTTGGTCCCCACTTCACCTGGTTTGAGATTAGCTACTCTTATTGATGATATTTCCCTCCTCTCCCTCTCCTGTCAGTCTCCTGTTACTGCCAATATCTGTCTTATATTATTATTATTATTATTATTATTTGAGTTGGAGTCTCACTCTGTCACCCAGATTGGAGTGCAGTGGCCGCTCCCGCCCACTGCAGCCTTGACCTGCTGGGCTCCGGTGATCCTTCTGCTTCAGCCTTCCATGTAGCCAGAATTACAGGCATGCGCTACCATGCCCGGCTGATTTTTTGATTTATTGTAGAGATGAGGTCTTGCTGCCCAGGCGGATCACAAACCCGCAGGCTCAGGACTTTCTTATATTATTATGAGAATTGTTCAGGGTCCGTTTATGAGTGAAAACATGTAGTACTCAGTTCTTTGTTTCTGAGATAGATCACTAAGTATTATGACTCCAAATCCATCCAAGTTGCTGCAAAGTCCGTAATTTTGGCCTTATTTATGGCTGCATAATATTCCATTGTGTATACGTACCACATATTTTAAAATTCAGTCCACTTTCAATGGGCATCACAGTTGGTTCCATGATTTTGCTATTGTGAATAAAGCCACAGTCCCCAACCTTTTGACTATGAAGAACCAGTTTCATGAAAGACAAGCTTTCCATGGGGAAGGGTGTCATTGGGCATTAGATTCTCATAAGGAGCATGCAACCTTCGTCCCTCACATGCCCAATTCATAATAGGGTTTGCGCTTCTATGAGAATCTAATGCCACCACTGACCTGACAGAAGACAGAGCCCAAACAGTCATGCAATCATTAGGGAGCAGCTGTAAATACAGATGAAGCTTCGCTTGCTCACCTGCTGCTTACCTCTTTCTGTGTGACCAAGCTCCCAACAGGCCAAAGACCAGTACGGGTCTGTGGTCTGGGGGATAGGGATCCCTGTTCGAGAGAATACGCAAGTGAACCAGTGCAAGATTGGCCTTGAAGGAGCAAATGAAGAAGCATGACTGTATTTGCATGAAGGAGTACCACTGCATATTAGGAGGCATGGGCAGGTACCACACCCATGGAACAGAAGTGGTCCCTTTGGAGTTCAGAGGAAATAAGTATTACTTTCAGCTCATGGAGGATGGAGGTATGCCTTAGGAAAGACCTCGTAGGTAGGATTTTCTTTTTTTTGTTTTTTTAAAACATATATCAGACTTTATTCAGAATTATCATGATAAGTATGAAGATTACTGCTATGGGGTTTTGCAGTTGGAGACAGAGATTGGGCTCAACTCAAAACACAATTAGGAAAAGTGGAAATTCATAGCATAGGAGTAAAAGTAGGGGCCCATGGATAGAAAATTACTAAGAGAAAATATTAGGGATAAGAGGGAAGTGTGGCTAAATCAACTTGGCAGAATTCTTGCCAAAATTGGGTTATTCAAAGATGGACAAAGAAATTCAAAAGTTCAGACCTAGCTGGAATGAGAGTTCAGATAAGCCTAACTAATGTGTGGTCAAAGAGAATCTTTGTGAATACCCAGTAACACCTCAATTTCTTCTATTATTTTTGTAATGCTTTTTGTTTTTTACAATCGATATTTTTTATCGATTGTGATATTGTGGGGTACAGTTAAGGGTTAGGTATACAAATATCCTCCGTTCAGGTAACCTTGTTGATTAAAGGTGTCTCCCTGTCCCCAGACAGATGTTTACTACCATTAATCCCATCTCCCTTCCCCTCCCCCCCCATAGTTTCCCACCACTACCAGTCATTTTCTTATGGTAATACGTTGGGTGATCAAGGTCCACTATATGAGTGAGAACTTGTGATACTCAGATTGTTGTTTCTGTGAGAAGTCACTCAGTATTATAGACTCTAGTACCATCCAGGTTGCTGCGAAATTCATGATTTTGTTCTTTTTTTATGGCTAAGTAGTATTCCATTGTGTATATGTACCACATTTTTTAAATCCAGTCTTCTTTTGATGGTCATCCTGGCTGCTTCCAGGTTCTTGCTATTGTGACTAAGGGTAAGATCAGATAAGTGTTGGGAACCTGAACTCCAGATGTGGTAGAGGCACTGTTAGCATTATTTTCCTGAGTCCTAAACCAGGAGCTGGGCAGCTAAAGAGGAAGAGGCTACCTTTCTTACAAAAGCCCAGTAGACATTTTACTCTTCACCCTTGTGTTACATAGAGCTATCTGCCTGGTCGCAGGCATACCTGGGCAGCTGATCCCTGTGCCAAAAGCAGAGAAACTTTTAGTGCACCACAAAGACCCAAGAGGACTTTAGAGCTTACCACTCAGGATAGGGAATGTAGAGAGCAATGTAATATTGAGCAGTCTATCACAGAGACAAAGAACTGAATACCACATGTTCTCACTCGTAAGTGGACCTTGAACAATTATCATAACACTTTAAGAAAGGGATTGGCAGTAGTAGGAAACTGCCAGGGAATGGAGGATCCACCTCATCAACAAGGGTACCTGCATAATGAACATTTGTATACCTAACCCTGAACTATACCCCACATCTTTAAAATAAAAAATTAAAAGAAAAGATACAATACTCAATAACTTAGTTAAGATAAAGAACTATATGAGAAAGAAAACTGTAGCAAAGAAATGTATGCAGACATCTAACAATGTTGACAAGTATATTAATCTCTGTTATCACAAGATTTTAAGATATAATGAAACTGATAGTGCATAATAGATTAGTATAAAGCATTACATTTCTTTTTTTGTAAAATACAAAAAAAGAAAGTGCCAGTAAGAATAACTCTGGAACAAGACTAGAAGACTGAGACCACTCTGGGCAAACAAAGAATAGACCAGAAGCTTCTTGCTGTAGGGGAGCAAATTCTAGAATCATAGGGGACTTGAATTGATCATGTTGAAATTCAAACTCATTAGCCAGAAAACCCAGAGGATAAGTGGTAGAGAGAGAACCCAAAGGGTCCAGGGAAGTTCCTTCCTAGAAAGCATGAATATTGTAGATTTAATATTCTCTCCATTAAGCAGGATCAAAAAAAATGGAGGAGTGGATGGGATAGTTAAGGTCATATGCAGTGAAAAAAGTTACAGTTGGAAATAAGGTTAAAATAGCCCTGGGGAATTATCCAACTTGCAGAAGTAATTGACAGTACTAATAGCTCAACTACAACATGGCATCATGTCAAATGAATGATACCACTGGATGCTTTACATAACTTCATTAATTCATTAACCCTGTGAACCAGGTGTCATTTTCATTATCTTTTGATGAGTGGAAAACTGAGCCTCAGAGTTATTTGGAGACTTGCCTGCGATAACAAAGCTACTAAAAGGCAGAGGTGGGATTTGGATTTAAGACTTCAGCTTCCCGTCGGGCTCGGTGGTTCAGCCCGTAATCCCGCACCTTGGGAGGCTGAGGTGAGTGGATTGCCTGAGTCCATGGATTCGAGACCCGCCTGGGCAACTTGGCGAGACCTCATCTCTACAATAAATCAAAAAGTCAGCCGGGCGTGGTAGCGCTGTGCCTGTAGTTCCAGCTACTTGGAAGGCTGAGGCGGAAGGATTGCTGGAATCCAACAGGACGAGGCTGCAGTGACCAGGAGCAGCCACTGCACTCCAGTCTGGGCAAAAGAGTGAGATTCCAACACACACACACAAAAAAGACTTCAGCTTCCAAATTCCATGTGCTTTCTGTCCCTTCAACTGAAATTACTATCCCTGAAGATGCTCTTTTTCAGGCATGATGCAAATGTAAGGGGAACAAGAACTCCTTGGCTTATCCTTTGAGAAAGTCAGACATGTCTCCATGCTATTCACAAGATTTCTTGGCTTCATTTTGGCTTCAGACAGAGCTAAGGTAGCACACACATTCCATGCATCAAACAGGGGCAGCACGGGCCTGAGCTTAATTACAGGTAGTCAGCATGGACCCACCAAAGAGAAGCCACGCCTGGATGATCTGATAGAATTTTTCAAGGCAACAGCACTGAATCAACAGGAGGAAGCCTGGCTATAATTTATTTGGACTTCAAGAAAGCTTTTGATATAGTAGCACACAAAAGACTAATATTCTAGGTCAGCAAGTATGCAATGGCTTGAATGGGTAAGGAACTTGTCAAGATCTTCAAGATAGAGAGGATAAGAGTCGCAGCAAACAGCCCAGAGAAGGAAAGATGTGACAGTTGGAATTTCTGCAGACACCAGCACTCTGCAGGACTTTGTTCATTCCCTGACTATTCTGTTAGCGATATTTGAGTTAAGGGAAGGACAGTTGGCTTCTTCTGAGAGCCTGAGACTTAAGTTTCAATTCTTTAGTCCAAGAGATAGTCCAGGTGTCCATGGTCAGGAAGTTTTTATTTGGTAGCTGGAGCTGAAGCAGCAATTTTCACTGAAGTTGCCTGAGTGAATTTAGATATTTCTGAGGATTTAACATTGTCCAAGCATCATAATGTTTGAGCTTTGATTTTACTCTCAGCATTTCTTTATCCTTCCAGTCACTGTTTCCCCAATTTCTCTCTTAAGAGCCATGCCCTTTCACACCCTCAGCTCACAGATCCCACAAGGCTTGATTCTCACTCCTGAAAGTGGAGTGAAGAGCCCCAAATGGATGCTTGTATTCCACAGGGTGCAGTGATTAGATTGGGGTGAATGTGTGACACAGGGTTTTCTCTGAGATTGCTGTGCTAGGACTCTTTCTTCCTCATAAATGCCCTGAGGAAATTCAGGTAGAAGGCTTGAGTGTCAGCCATCAGCAGGTTCCGCAGCCATGCCTGAGGGAGAAGGTGCGGGAGGAAGCACGTTCAGGGGAAGGCAGAGGAGAGAGCCCTGGTGTCACAGACCTGAGCCCCAGTGAAGCCACAAGTCAATACTTTCTTCAGGTGGAGGCCGATTGGGGTTAAGTTTTTTTTTTTGCTGGCAGTACAAGGAATTCTGCCTGAAACTAATATCCTCTCCAGCTCATAGTTTGTGTATTACTACCAGGGTTTTAGACACAGAACCCCTTTTTTTCAGAATTTAATATGGAAACATAAAATAGGAGCTACCCTGGATCAAGCAGGAGTAAAACCTCCACTCTCACCCCAGCTAACCTTAGCAGGGCTCAGGGTCACACCTAGAAGTCATCAGAGGGGCATTAGGAACCCTCTCCAGAGCAATGCGCCCATTTAGTATTTAGTATTCAAGCACATGGAGATCCACAAAGGATTAGTAACTTGCCAGGATCACAAAGACAGTTTAAATCAGAGCTGGGGTATTTCTTAAGTGCCAAATGTCTTCTTTTCCATATCAAAACAGACCTTTTTTTCTCCCAGACAAATATGTGGGTTTTATTCACAAACCCAGTAAGTTTCTGTCTCTGCTTGTATGACTTTAATTGATCCTCTAGTGTAAGTCAGATTTTGTCTTGGGCAAATGGTACACCTGATCAATTTATCATCATCATCATCATCATCAGCATCATCATCATCATCAGCTTAACAGGTGTCTACGTTTAGCACCCC
This sequence comes from Carlito syrichta, assembly GCF_000164805.1. Lineage (NCBI taxonomy): Eukaryota > Metazoa > Chordata > Mammalia > Primates > Tarsiidae > Carlito > Carlito syrichta. The sequence goes on from NW_007249774.1 coordinate 654,914, forward strand.
AGGGATGATGTGCCAAACACTGTGCTGAGCATCTTACTAGTGTTATCATGTAGTATCTTCATGAAGTAATCCTAAATAATAGCTACTATCATCAGCCCCACTTTATGTATGGGTAAACTGAGACTTAGTCTTAATTCAGTCTTAATCTGGCCAGCAGATATTTTTCCGGTGTTCATTATATGGCAGCACCTGTGCCAGAAAAAAAACAATCCTCCTCTTCCCTCCACGGAGGACAGAGGGTTATGCGTCTGGAGAGTAGGAAAAAAGAGAGTGAGTCCTGACAAATGCTGGAGAGATGAGAAGGTGAGACTACCCAGGGGCTTCCATGGGATTTCTGGTATTGTGTCTTTTATCCCATGATCCACAGAGGATCATTTGTGGGCTTTCTTTAAAAGAAGGCAGTGTCAGGATTTGCACTTTAAATGGACAATTTGGAATAAGATGAGATTACAGAGATGAAGAGCACCAAAGAGATTTAAGAAATACTTGAGGGTTAAAAAAAACCAAACTTTTAAATATGGGGAATGGCTGGGCCTGGTTGCTCAAGTCAGCACTTTGGGAGACCAAGGTGAGTGGATTGCCTGAGTCCACGGGTTTGAGAATAGCCTGGGCAACTTGGTAGACCTCATCTCTACAATAAATTTTTAAAAAAATTAGCCAGGCATGGTAGTATGTGCCTGTAGTTCTGGCTACTTGGAAGGCTGAGGCAGAAGGATCGTCTGAATCCAGTAGGTCAATATTGGGGTGGCCGTGAGTGTGCCACTGCACTCCAACCTGGGTGATGGAGTGAGACTCCAACTCAAAATAAAATTAAACAAACAAATAAATAAATAAGGGGAACATTGATGAAGGATGATGAAGAGAGGAGAGGCCAAGGGTGATGGCTAGGGTTTGCGCCCACCCTCCTGGCAGAGCATGGCACTAGACCCAAAGATGAAGACCACAGACAGAGAGCCAGTAGGTATGATGGGGAATTTGGCTTCTGTATAATGAATGTGAGAAACATTGACTTGCTGAGGATTTTGCTGAGTAGCTTGAATTGAGAACTATCTTCTGGAAGGCTTCAGTTTGCAGACAACAAATTGAAGCACTGAAGTGGATGAGAACCTCTAGAGAAGAAACAAAAAGAGTAGGAGTAAGAAAATAAGAATAAAAACAAAGGATAAGACAAATGATGAACGGAGAGTAAGGACAATGCCTTGAGAGCACTCAAGCTGGAAAGACAGGTAGTTGGGGACGAGGAAGGTACATTGAGAGGTGGGTCAGCACTTGGGCCTGGATTGGCATGGCCAGCACCGGAGCAAGTGAGTGTTAGCCATGCAATACTGGCAGCTAGTTAAGGCAATTCTGGCCTGAGGGCAACACGGAGGCAGCAATTGGGGCATAGCTGGCCCAGAGAGGGAACTGGGGAGAGAGAGTCATTGTTTGCTTGTTATTAAGATGGGTGAGAAGCATTTTTAAGAGCTGAAAGGAAGGATGGCAATGAAGAAACTGAGGTTATGGAAGGGAGGAATGTGTGATTGAGAATCTCAGTTTCCCATGAAAGTGTGGGATTCCGAGCAATGATGGGAGAGTGGACCTCCGCTTAAGGAGGGTCAGCTCTTTCCCAGTAACAGGAAGAGTGGAGGGTAAGGCTGTGCCAATGGACTAGAAGACATTGCCTGTGCTGGCCAGCCAAGAAGCAGTGAAAGTTAACCCTGCTCTCTGGTTGACCTCACACCAAAGTCACTCTCCCTTACTTCACTTCTATGTTAATAGTCATTTGTTTTAACAGCCTCATGACTTTGAGGGCAAATAGTTCCCCAAAAGTTAATGTACACAAATCTTAGGGTAATGTTTGCTGTTTACTTGGATCTTTGGTACCTAATTTTAAAACAACTCATTAATATAACCCTAGGAGTGTTGACCAGAGAACTCAGACGCTATGGAACCTTTAAAAATGAAGATTTCCAAGCCCCAACACAGGGGATTGTGTTGGCAGATGAGCCAAGATAAGTTGTCTTTAAAATCTCTCTGTGTGGGGTGCTGTTTGGCCAGGTTTGGGAACAATAAAGTCAAGGCATTATTGATAATTTGTGGCATTTGAGGTGGGTTCCTGGGTAGCCAAGTCTATATAAATAGAAAAATCAATCGTCTTTGTTGTGGGTCCAGGATTCCGGGTTTCTGCAGAAATTGATTGGTCATGGAACTTTGGGATGATTGTAAACTAGTGGTTGCCAACCTTGGCTGCACATTAAAATCACTTTGGGAGATTTTCCCAGCTGCACTAAGGATCAGTAGAATTTGATTCTCTGGTTCACTATAGTTTAACTGTACTGAGACATAATTTATATATCATAAAATTTATCTGACTTATGTATGCAATTCAATGCAACCATCACCATAATTACATTTTCATAATCTCAAAAACTTCCAAGGTGACTCCAGTGTGTAGCCAGTGATGAGAACTGCAGCAAAGAAATTAGTTATTCAGTTATTCTTTTTTTTTTTTTTGAGTTGGAGTCTCACTCTGTCATCCAGACTGGAGTGCAGTGGCCGCTCCCGGCCACCGCAGCCTCGACCTGCTGGGCTCCGGCGATCCTTCCGCCTCAGCCTTCCGAGTAGCCGGAATTATAGGCATGCGCTACCATGCCCGCCTGATTTTTTGATTTATTGTAGAGATGAGGTCTCGCTGCCCAGGCGGGTCTCGAACCTGCGGGCTCAGGCAATCCACTCACCTCAGCCTCCCAAAGGCACGGGATTACAGGCTGAGCCACCGAGCCCGGCTTTCAGTTATTCTTTAAACAACATTGAATGTGTGATGACAGTCAGCAGTTAGTGTCATATATATGTCACATGCCTATGTTCTGAAACTGTTGGAGGTTGAAAAAGAGAGATAAAGATTGTGCATAAACTAATCAAGTCTTAAAGTCTATTTCAGAGTTCCTTTCATAGTACTTCTATTCATTTCTCAATTCATTCAAATATTATTTGATTAACTAATATGTATAGGTCACTTATTACATACCAACCACTTCAATAAATCCCACAGATTCGGTAAGGAGAAAAAAATGTATAATTCCCAATCTCTGTAAATTTTCTATAACAGAAACCATGAAACCCCAAATAATTCATCTTCTGATAGAACACAGCAATATACATACAGGTAATCAAAATATAAATATAGTTGAAAAGTTACAACAGGATTTTTCATTTATTAGTTACAGCTGATAAAGATATTGCCCAAATTTATCAGATGTTTTGCTCATCATAGCAATGGTATATATTTTATAATATACACATGGAAAAATATCTGTGAGCTTAATGGGTTTAGGCTATAGTTTTAAAAAAACACAACCTGAACACCATCCTGGATGTTGAAATCCCCAAATGCCAAAATTTCTAAGGTCTAAAGTCTCCAAAAATTACAATTCTGAAAGATCAAAAATCTCTAAAAGTATCAGTCTGGAAAAATAATTTTAAAAATCTTTAAAAAAACACATTTATTTACATTTTAAAGGAGTTTTTTTTTTGAGAAACATAAAAACAAACACTTCATAGGCCATTTTACACTAAAGAACAGGCAATCACAGTATACATATTTTTGCAGGCTTCCACATTCAGGTTTTCTAATGACATTCACAAGGGTTTAGCAGCTCATGAAGAAATAGGTCAAAAAACAAAATGTATAAGCACACACCACCGTGGCTGATAATCGTGTGCACCCAGCTTTATAACTGCAGTCATTTTAAATATCATGATCAACAACCTCAATCTCTTGATGAGACAGATCAGCCGGGTGTGGTGGCTCACGCCTGTAATCCCAGCACATTGGGAAGTGGAGACGAGAGGATAGCCTGAGCCCATGAGTTCAAAACCAGCCTGGGCTACATGATGATACCTCATCTCTACAATAAAAAGAAAAATTAGCTGGGCATGGTGGCACACACTTGTAGTTCCAGCTCCTTGCAAGGTTGAAGTGGAAGGATCACCTGAACCCAGCAGGTAGAGGCTGCGGTGACCTTGAATATGCTACTACACTCCAGCCTGGTTGACAGAGAGAGACTCTGACTCAAAAACAACAACAATAATAATAAATAAACTGGGCTCGGTGGCTCAGCCTGTAATCCGGCACCTTTGGGAGGCTGAGGTGAGTGGATTACCTGAGCCCGCGGGTTCGAGACCCGCCTGGGCAACTTGGCGAGACCTCATCTCTACAATAAATCAAAAACTAGCCGGGCATGGTAGCGGGCACCTGTAGTTCCAGCTACTTGGAAGGCTGAGGTGGAAGAATCGCTGGAGCCCAGCAGGTTGAGGTTGTGGTGGCCAGGAGCGGCCACTACACTCCAGTCTGGGCGACAGAGTGAGACTCCAGCTCAAAAAAAAAAAAAAAAAAACCTAGGATGGGTCTTTGCCACATATTCAGTCACTCAAAGACTGGAGATTTGAGAATTGTTACCTTTCACAAACACAGGTGTACACAAAGGACATCCTGTTATTAATCAAGGAAGTGTCAATGTATTTGTTTTGTTTTTGTTTTTAGAGACGGAAAAATTCAATGGCATGATCACAGCTCAGGCAGTCTCAGAAGTTTCAGTGCTTTTACAGATACACACAATGCTTATGTACAAAGTCAATGTTGTGATAATGCATTTTCATGGAGTTAATTTGCAAAAAAATGCATTGAATGAATTAGAACTCTCTAAACATCTTTACACAGTTTATGCCTCCAGTACTGGAGATGATGCAGAGATGAAATGCATAGCATGGCGAATAGGCTCTACGTGTGAAGGGCCAGAAGTTGTACATGATTGAATAATTTGGCAGGGGAGAATTCTTGTATTTTCACCTGCATTTTCACTTCGATGATCTTCCAAACACTTGCACTTGTATTTGGACAGTGTTTGTTGTCTACAAATTGTGTAAGTATGTGCTGTTCATTTGAAAGTTTGAGTGTTGCTCAACCATTGCAATGAAAAGATTTTCTATTTTTGCAGCACCAATAATAATTAGCCTTTGAAATGTTATCTTTCACCATTAGTAGACTTGTACACTTAGCTTACAGTCTTGTACACTTATCTTTCACCATTAGTAGATTTGTACACTTAGCTTACAGTCTTTTTGTGATGGAACAATTTCACAGATGTCTTTTGTTGTGTTGTAGGGATATAGTAAGAAAAGATGGTATTGTGTTTTCTCAGTACCAAATCTGTATTAGTCAGGGATCTCCAGAGAGGCAGAACCAGTAGGATATGCAGATAGATGCAAGAGAGGAGATTGATTTATCAAGGGAATTGGCTGCCACAAATTTGGTGACTGGGAAGTCCCACAAGAGGCTCACTACAAGTTGGAGACCCTGGGATGGTGGCAGCTTCATGGTTGTTCAGTCCATGTCCAGAGGCTTCAGAATCAGGAGAGTCATTAGTGTAACTCAGTCCAAGGGTGAAAGTCTTGGGTGTAACTCAGTCCAAGGGTGAAAGTGAAACCAGGGGTAAACTGGTGTAAGTCCTGGAATCCAAATGTCAGCATGCCTGGAATTCTCATGTCCAAGGCAGTGGAAGAAAAGTCTGTCTCAGTTCTGAGAGAGACTGATTTGCTCTCTCTGAGCCCCCAGCTCACTGGACTGTGCCCACAAACATGAAGGACATATTTTTCCACCTCATCTGCTCAGACTCACATACTAATCTTCTCTGGGAACACCTCATAGACACATCCCAAATTAGGCTTGACTGTGTTTCTAGGCATTCCTTAATCTAATCAAGTTGATGCCCAGAATTAAGTTCACAAGTCTACTCCTTGTCAACTTGGCACCCACACACATCTCCTTAAACCATTCTCAATTTCCAAATAAAGTCAATAACAAGGTTGTGGTTCTAATGCGATGCACTAAACATGAAGCAAAGATCCCACATACAACTGAAAACACACTTATCACCTCCCCAGAATTTGACTTTCAGGATTTCAACATTCAGGATTTTAATCTTTTGGGGTGTTGATTTGGGGGAATTTTAGATGTTAGGAATATTGAACACTAGGGATTTTGATCTTTAGGGATTTTAAGTTTTTAGGATTTCAACATTTCATT
>NW_007249775.1:0-1681 GCF_000164805.1 Carlito syrichta
TTCCCATGGTGGGTGATCTGGCCTTTTTCTCTTGCTGCCTTTAGGATTTTTTCTTTTGTGCCTACTTTATTTAGGCGAATTATTATGTGTCTAGGAGTTGATCTTCTCATTTGTTGTTTTATGGGGGTTCTCTGAATCTCTTGTGTTTGAATTTTTGTATCACTGATTAGGTAAGGGAAATTTTCTTGAATGATCTCGTGGAAAGTTTGTTCCAATGTGGTCTCTGTTTCTCTTTCTGCCTCAGGGAGTCCTGTCTATTCAGCAGTTTGCAGTCTTTGTCCCTAGATTTTAAAAGGGGGCATATAGAAGAGGAAAATAATGGAGGAAGGGGGGTCAATAGGGAGTTAGAAAGAGAGAAGCGCGAGAGGGAAAACAGATATACATACCAACTATCAGGTGAGAACGAGACACAGGGCTGGGAAGAGGTGAAGAAAGACACGTAAGAAAGAGTACTGATAGTTACATAGTACTAAAGAGTACTGATAGCAACACACACAGGGCAATAAAATCGAGAAACAGTGTAAGTCCGAAGGTAAACAACAAACGTGATCTAAACCAACAGTTACAATGATAAAATCATAAGTCAAAATGAGCGAAAGAGAGAAGTGTGAGAGGGATAACAGATATACATACCAGCTATCAGGTGAAAAACAGTCACAGGATTGGGAAGAAGTGAAGAAAGACACGCAAGAAAGATTCCCTAAGAAGTACTGACAGCTACACAGACACAGGTCAATAAAATCGAGAAACAGTGTAGATCAGAAGGTAAACAACAGACGTGATCTAAACTAACAGTTACAATGATAAAATCATAAGTCAAAATAAGCGAAAGAGAGAAGTGCAAGAGGGAAAACAGATATACATACCAACTATCAGGTGAGAGAGAGACACAGGGCTGGGAAGAAGTGAAAAAAGACAGGTAAGAAAGATTCCCTAAAGAATACTGATAGCTAAACAGACAGGCCAAAAAAATCAAGAAACAGTATAAGTCAGAAGGTAAACCCCAAACATAATCTAGACCAACAGTTTTAATGATAAAATCATAAGTCAAAATAAGCGATCAGACTAGAGTCACTTCTGTGATCTACAATTCCAGCCTCTCCCTTTTGTTTTTCATTGCAGCATAGGGGTGGGGCTTTGGGCTTTGTCTCCTGTTTCGCACTGTTGTGTTAGGAGCTGAGTTAAAGTTTGTTGCTAGGTGGGCGGGGCAATGGAAGTCTCTGCCTGGAGAATGGCGAGGCAGTTTAAGCAGATCTGTTTTTCTCCACTTGTCTGGGTCCTCTGGCTTGGGGTCTCACGCTGAGTGCCTCAGCCAGGGTGGACCCGGAGTTCCAGAGCTCCAAAGTTCCAAAGGGCAGGCTGTAAATGGCGAGAGTGGTGCTGGGACCCTACAGAGTACTTCAGCCAGTAATGGAACCAGTGTCTCTGAGGGGCGGGCGCTCAGAGCCTCCCTGTGTGACCGGCAGTGCCGGGTGCTGGGCCGGGGAGAGAGCTGAAGGGAGCAGGGACCCAAAACTTCCCTACACGCTGCAATACTTGGCCTTAGGAAATGAGGTAAAGTTTGTTGATAGGTGGGCAGGGCAATGGAAGTCTCTGCCTGAGAATGCAAGGCAGTTTAAGCAGATCTGTTTTCTCACTTGTCTGGGTCCTCTGGTTTGGGGTCTCACGCTGATGCCTCAGC
>NW_007249775.1:1701-21951 GCF_000164805.1 Carlito syrichta
GGTGCCCAGAGCCTCCCTTGTGTGACCGGTGGCTTGATGCCGGGTGCTCAGGCTGGAGACAATGCAGCCGGGGAGGGATCTGGAGGGGGCTGGGACCGGAGACTTCCACACACGAGTAGAATGGCAGCAGTGAGGGGAGGGGCGCAATATCTGGCTTTGCGTGGGACTGAAGTTCCCGGGCCTGACCCCAGCGTGGTTGGTGGTGGGTTGGGGGATGGGGGTAGCGAAGTAATAGCCTTTTTGGGAACTCACATTCAGAGAATCTCACCAGTTCACCTATGCCGTCGCTATCTTGCCCCCAAAGCCAACTCTAAAAATTTTAAATTGGACAGATAAGACTTCAAACACTTTTTGCCCATATGTTATTCCATCTATCCCTTTTTATATTATGGGGAAGAGATATTCTTGCTCAAATAAGCATGCATTTATATAGCCCTAACGGTAAAGCTTCAGCACAAATGTTGTAGATGGGCTATGATCCTTTTAAGGGACTTGGCAAAGACAGACAGGTAATGCAGGAACCTGTCCAAGGTAATGAAAAGCCTAAGTTTTGTAATTAATAAAAAAGTCTGGTATATGGAGACTTTTGCAAGATTTAAGAGTTATTAACACTACTATGGGAGCTATGGAGTGTTACAGCCTGGAGTGCTATACCTGTTAACTTTAATGTTATAGTTATTGATTTACAGAATTGTTTCTTTACTATACTTTTAAGCCCAGAGAATTATAAACAATTTACATTCAGTTTACTCTCTGAGAATTAAAAAACTTTTGTTCCAGCTCCAGGAAGAGTCAACTCTCGAGGACTGAGACCTAACATACTATAACAAATGGATGTAGCTCATTTTCCCAGCTTTGGAAAATTGTCTTATTTTCATGTGACTGTAGATAAATTTTCTCATGTTATTTTAGCTTCAGCAAAAACTGGAAGAAACCTACAAGGATGTGATACAACATTTATTATTTTGCTTTCCACAGCTAGGTATGCCAGAGAAACTGAAAACCAACAACGGTCCTGCATATACATCTAAATCTTTCCAGCAATTTTACTCCTAATTTAATATTTCTCATTCCTCAGAAATTCCCTACAATCCACAAGGTCAAGCCATAGTTGAAAGAGTTCACCAAACTTTAAAAAATCAATTAAGTTATAATAGGGTGAGTTCAAGTATAGCTCTCCTCGCCACATCTTGAATCACACTTTATTTGTTATTAATCATTTAAATTTGGACTCTTCAGGCTATTCAGCTATGACTAGACATTGAGATCCAGAAAAAAGTATAAAACCTCTGATAAAATGGAAGTCTTCTTACAGGAAAAGGGGAGAGCCTGCTTTATTTCGTGCTCAAGTCAAACTTGTTACTAATCATAATTTTTCTTATGAAGGACATTCCAACTCCCTCCCTATTTGTTTTTATAATAACTCTGCTTTTACTAATTACCAGCCTTCTTGCTTAAGTCTCTGAGTACAGAAAGCCCTCATCAGGACAATATCAAGGACGCTTGGCGACTGGAGATGTTAATGCCTGGAGAAACTGCCCCTAGCCGTGTGACTAGAGCTTCATCGCCTCTCAGCATATCTGCTTGCCCCTTCAATAATATGGAAAAGGACTGGTCACTCATACGGCGAGATGCTGGCTTCCTGAAATGGAGAGACTGTGCTTACAACTCTAAGGTGGACTATCCTATACCTGGTGAAAAGCTATATATTAGTGACTGGGGTTTTAATGGCTCTACACTTGCCACAACTAGAAGGCACCCGTATGAATGGGCTACATCTATGTTTCAAAGTTCTCTATCCTCTAATCATTCATTACAGACTCAGCTTTATTGATTGTTTGCAGTAACAGGTCCTGTAACACTTTATTGTACTCATTCCGGTTTTACAACCTTTTTACAGGCTTTTGTTGATTCCCCGTATGTTTTGTTAATTGCTAATGCTCATTCTATTTACTCAGTAATATATAATTTTGGTCATTTTGAAATTAATTGTGAAAATTGTACTTTGTCTAATTGTATCATTGGTAACCCATATCAAGTATTTCTGTTAAAGCATCCTTCTTACGTTTTTGTGCCTGTTCAGTTACTGGAACTGTGGTATTCTTCTCCAGGTACTTATATTTTAGAACTAGCCACAGCGATGTTAAATAGGCCTTGTAGGTTTGTTGCAGCATTAATCTTGGGAATTTCTGCACTAATTTCTATTATAGAATCTGTGGCTGCTTTTGCAACTGCGTTAATTCAAGAAGTTCACACAGCTAATCATGTGAATGACTTGTCTCAAAATGTTAGCTTAGCTTTATTTACTCAAAAGCAGATAGATAAAGGTATTATTGATAGATTGTATGCTTTAGAATCAGCATTGGTATATATAGGAAATCAAATACAACATATTAAAGTTCAAATGTCTATAGCTTGTCACACTCAATTTAAATGGATTTGTGTTACACCTTTGCCATATCATGGTCAGAATGTCAGTTGGGCTGATGTTCAGAAACATCTTATGGGAGTTTGGCAGTCTTCTAATTCTTCTTTAAACATTCAACAGTTACATAGTCAGATTACTGTTGTTTCTCAGGCACATCTTTCCTCACTTTCAGTTTCTCAACTAGCATCTAGATTTCTTCCCTTTCTCAGTTTGTGGTTTCCAATTCTGTTTGGAATCTGATCTATAATTTCATTGCTATTGGTATAATTGTTCTTTTTCTGCTGTTTATCTTTCCAGTCATCATCCAATGTTTAAGGAAAGCAGTTCAACGTAACTCTGATAATATTCATTTGGCAGTTCTTACTAATAAAACAAAAAAATAATGTCATCTATCAGCTGGTCACTTATGTCATAAAGGCTAATATTTTGTGTCATCAGCTTACCATTCTTCATTCTCCCTATGTCCCCTCAAGTCTTTGTGCTCTTGGTATTCAGTGACAGGTAAGATTCCAGCCACCTAGTATGAACCTAAGACAGGCATTCCCCGTGGGGAAGGGGAACGGGTCAATGACGGGTAACAACTATGGTGAAGCGAGAACAACCTAAAACAGAAGCCAAGATGTTTTACGTTTGTTTTAATAAAAAAGGGGGAATTGTTGGGAGTCAACATCTATAGCTACATGGCTGAGGCCTGTAAAGGCCCATCTGGAAGATCGCCTCTGACATAGGATATCAGTTATACCTATAATATTGGCATGTGATTAGTGACCAGTGTGCATATATGGCAGTAAAACTTATAAGTAAGTCTCAATACACCTGATGGAAAGTGCATAGCAGAATTATTTTTCTCTGTCTTTCTAAGTTTTACTTCTTTCTAGATATTTTTTAACTTCTATTTCCTGGTAGACTGGTTAGTCAGCTTTGGAAAGCTGTTTCCCCTAGGGCTAAGATTAGAAACTAAATTACCATGATAGTTTTGTCGCCCTGCCCCAGTCAGGCAGAACGTTTTCTTTTGTTTTGTTAATTACAGAAACTCTGTCTGCTTCAGTCCATGGCCGCCATCTTGGCAGCCATGCATTTCCTTGTTCAAGAGTGTGACAGCTACTATTTGATTTTTAGAGTAGACTTGTTAGGATAAAATATATACACTCATAGTTGCGTAAATTTATGCTTGCTGTTTTGTTTCCTTTTGCTACATTACTCAAATATAATAGTTACTATATGATTTATAAAAGAATTAATGATGTGGTATTAGCTTAATAGGATATAGCATAGTATTAAAGGTCAATCATTAGATTATATAAAAATTAAAGTTTAGGCATATGAAACTCATATGAATTATAGTAAAGTTTGGTAGTTTAAGAATAAGTTTTAACTGAGTTATAAGGCATTACGTTAAAACATAATAGGATAATAGTATAACTAACAGCTAAATCATTTAAGTAAACTTATAAATTATAGTATAGTGTTAAGTTGATAACATTAATCATTAAAAATATTAGAAGTCAGTAAACCTAGAGTTAACTTAGAAAAGTTTTTTGTATTAATCGAGGTATAGAACAAAGAGTATAATATGAATGATTCATTGAACATTATGGAAAACACTTTGAACGATCTGTGTTGAAATTGTGCACCTGTGACCTTAATGTGAGTTTTGTAAAGCACGACAGGCATCATGGAGTTTGAATTGTTTGCTTGGAAATTGCAGATCTCGTGGTGGTCTTGTGATGCATAGTTTGTAAAGCACGGAACTTGTACACCCCCAGCAAGTGATTATCACCCTGCTGGAGGGTATAGAAAATGGTATATAAGTTGGAAGGAGTCCGAATAAAATTTGGCTTCAGTCCTGATCAGACTGTTCCCAGAAGAACTGCCTCTGAGTGGTCTCTTCTCACCATCCAGATTCTCTGGTGCGGGCCCTAACCCACCCTTGGTCAGTGCTGGTCACCGACAGATCCAGTCACTGAGGCTCCATCACAGTGGTGTGGTAGCCACTGAGGCACCAATTAGAGTGGAAGGCCAATCACTGGAGTATCCCCTACCAAGAGGTCAGTCACTTGGGCACCCATCACAGTGGAGATCCAGTTTCTAGACACCAATCACAGAATAGGGCTAGTAAATAAGGTACCCATTTCAGAGGAAGTCCAGACATTGGGACACCTGTTTGAAGAAGGTTCAATAACTGGGGTAGTTATCTCAGAAAAGGGCGAGTTACTGGAGCAATCATCACAGATGAGGCCCAGTAACTGGGGTACCAATCAAGAGGAAGTCTAGACACTGAGGCACTCATCACAGAGGAAATCCCATGTAATTGGGTCACCCATTATGAGGAAGAGTCAATACCGGGGCACTGATCACAGAGAAGGTCCAGTTACTAGTGTACCCATCACAGTGGTGAATGAGTCACTCTCATTCATGAAGGAGAACCAGTCACTGGGACACGCATCACAGAGTTGGGCTAGGTACTAAGGCATCCATTATTGAGGAAGACCAGTCACTGGGACTACCATCACAATGGAGAGTGGGCACCAATTATGGAGGAGGATAAGTCACTGTAGAAACTTTCACAGAGGAGAGCCAGTAAATTTGGCACCCATCATAAAGGAGGTCATTCATTGGCACAGACATAGCAGTGGTGAACTAGTCAATGGAGATACCAACAGAGGTGATGTCAGTAATGGGGGTAACCATCAGAGATTAGTGCCAGTCACTGGGGGAAGAATTATAGAGGAGAATCAGTCATTGAAGCACTGATTACAGAGAAGGGTCATTGAATAAAGCATGAAACACAACGGAGGTGCAATCACTGAGGCACCCAACACAGATAAAGGCCAGTCACTGGGGCACCTATCAAAGAAGGGGGCCAGACAGTGGGGTACCAATCACAGAGGAGAGGCAGTCATGGGGTCTCCAATCACAGAAGAGGGATCCTCATTGGGCACCCACACAGAGGAGTAGCAATCACAGTAGCACATGTAACAGAGGAGTGTGAGTCACTGGGGCACACATTCTAGAGGTGGGCAAGTCACTGGGTCAACCTTCATATAGGAGGGCCAAGCACTGTTGCACCAACCACTGAAAGGAGCCAGTCACAGGGACAATCATCAAAAGGAGGGTTTGTCACTGGGACATTCATTATGGAAGAGGTCCAGTTACTGACACCCATCATGGAGAAAGGCTAGCCACTAGGAAATCCATTATGGATGAGAGCCAGTCAATGGAGCACAGATCACTAAGGAAACAGTTACTGAGGTACACAATGGAGGAGTGGTTGTCATTGAGGAACACATTGTGTAAAAAATCCAGTCACTGTGTCAGTGATCACAGAGGAAAACTAATCACTGTGGCAGTCACTACTGAGTAGGATCAGTACTGGGCCAATTCTCACAGAAGAGGGTCAACTCAAGTGGCACCCATTACAAAGAAGGGTAGCCAATGGAGCAAACATTATGGAGGAGGCAGTTACTGTGACACACACTACAGAGAAAGGCAATTCACTGGGCATCCATCATATGTGAAGGTCAGTCACTGAAGCAGCAGTCACAGAAGAGGCCCTGTCACTGGGGCACCCATTATGGAGGAGGACCAGTAAGTGAAATACCCTTCACAGAGGGCGATTTGTCCCTGGGGAACCATTATGGAATAGGGTCAGTCACTGATTACAAATCACAAAGGAGACACAACTCCTGAGGCACGAATATAGAGGAGGGTCAGTCACTGTGGCAACAATATGGAGGAAGCCAAATCACTGAGGCACTGATCACAGAAGTAGGCAAGTCAGTGGGACACCCATCACAGAGGACGGCAAGTCAATTGAGAAGAACCAGTCACTGGACACTGATCACAGAGATGGACTAGTCACTGGAACACCAATTTTTGAGGAGGTTAAACTCTGGAAAAATATCCCAGCTGAGGGCAAGTCACTGGGATATCTATCAAACAGTAAGGACAGACACTCAGGTACCTATCACAAAGGACAGGCAGTGACTGAGCCATCCATCAAAGAGCAGGGTCTGTCACTATAGCATCCATCACAGAGGAGAACCATTCACTGGGGCACCCATCATGGGGAAGGTCCAGTAATTGTGACTCCCATTAGAGAGGAGGGATAGACACTGTGGCACCCATCACACAGGATGAGCAGTCACCAGGTCATTCATCATAAAGAAGGGTAGTAACTTGGACACTTATTATTTATGAGGCCCAGTAAGTGGAACACCCATCACAGAGGAGGACTATCACCTGGGGCAACAATTATGGAGGAGAGTCAGTTGATGTGGCACCAATCATAGAGGAGAGCCATTCATGGTGGCACCCTATTATGGAGAAGGGCAAGTCAAATGGGCAACCATCATATAGGCGATCCAGTCACTGAGACACCCATATCAGAGGAAAGCCAGATACAGGGGCATCCAACCCTAATGAGGAATAGTCACTAAGGCATCAATTATGGATGAGGGCCAGTCACTGGGGCACAAATCACAGAGGACGGCTAGTCACCTGGGCATGCATCATAGAGATGCCTGTAACTAGGGAACATATTTTAGAGGAGGACCAGTTACTGGGACACTGATCTCAGGAGAAGGCTACTCACTGGCGTACCAATCAGAGATATGAGCAAGTCACTGGGACAACCATCACACAAGAGAGTCAATCACTGGGCACCCTTCACAGAGAAAAGTCAGTCAGTGAGGCACACATCACAATGGAGAGCAAGTCATTGAGGCACACATGACATTAAGGCATTCAGTGAGCCCCCTCACAAAGGAGGGCCAGTCACTGGTGTACCCAATAAAAGGTACTCAGTCAATAGGAATGTGATCACAAATGATGGTTAGAAACTGAGGTAGCCATATCAGTGGAGGTAAAATCATTGTGGTGCTCCTCAGAAAGAAAGATTAGTCAGTGGGATATTTTAAATAGAGAAGGGTCAGTCACTGGGTCATTCAGATAGAGGAGGCCCCATCACTGGGGCCCCCATCACAGAGGAGACCTAGACATTGGGGCAATCAATTTGGAGGACTGCCAAGCTGGGACTATGATCACAGTGGATTCCCAGTCAATGGGACGTCTATTATGGATGAAGCCCATTCACTGGGACATGCATCACAGAGGAGGACCAGTCACTGTGTCGCCCATGGAGGAAAGTCATTCACTGGGTCAACAATCACAGTGGATTTCCAGTCAATAGAGTACCTGTTATTGAGAAGGCTCATCATTGGGACACCCATAATGGAGGAGGGCTAGTCAATTTGGCACCCAGCACAGGGGATGATCTGTCTATGAGACACGAATCACAGAAGAGTTAGCCATTAGGGCACCCATAATGGAAGAGAGACGGTCACCATGACACCTAGCACAGAGGGGGGTAGTCACTGGGGCACCCATCATATATGAATACAGTCATTGGAGCACAAATCACAGAGGAGGACTAGTAACTGGGATATTTATGGATAGGGTTCAGTCACTGGGAAACTCATCACAAATGAGGGTCAATCACCAAGGCACTCATTATGGAGGATGCCCAGTAAGTGGAATACCCTTCACAGAGGTGTGTTAACCACCAGGCCACAATCACAGAAGAGGCAGATTTCCTGAAGTGCTCATACTGGAGAAAGGCTAGTCACTGGGGCACCAATAAGTAAGAGATCTTATGGGATATGTATCACAGAGGAACACCAGGCACTGGGTCACCCATCACAGAGGAGGTCTGGTCATTATGGTCCCCATTTTGAAGAAGGGCTGGACAATCATCTCCAAACACTGAAGGGGGCCAGTCAACATTGAGTTGGGGAAGTCACTTGAGTGCCAACTTTGGAGGAAGTATAGTCACTGAAACAAGCATCACAGAGGACTGCAAGCAACCACAGCCCTCATTTTGGAGATGCGCCAGATACTCATCTCCTAAAACTGAGCTGGGCCAGAAAATGGCACCAGTTTTTGAGGAGGACTAATCACTGGGACAACTACCACACATGTGGAACTCTCACTGGGTCACCCATTACACAGGTGGGGCAATCACTGCTCTCAGCCCAAATCTAGGCATTGCCCAATCTGTGAGGAATTTCACGAGTAGATCTAGTGAAAACCGGAAATACAGGTGTCATTTCCAGGAGGAGGTGCTCAGGCCTCTCCACTATGGCATTTGGTAAGAGGCAGGAGAAGGGAAAAGACCTCCTCCCAAGTCAGGTCCCACTGAGCTCGAGTCAATGGTACGTGTGAAAGAGAGGTAGACTACCTGATGAAATGCCAACATCTACAGAATAAGCTGAATTTTCACTCTTCACTGAATTCAGACACCTTCTGATAGAGAAGAGTAGAGAGAAGTGATGTCAATCATTGCCTCTTAAGATATTAAAATATTTCATAAAAGCTTTCATTTAACCTTAATTTTACCATTGCAAAAACACTACATAAGTTTCCAACAATATCCATTAAAATAATATAAGAAAGCACCATATTTTCATGAACCACCCCTGTGTGCTATATGCTACCCTACATATCACAAGAATTAGAGGTGGAATTAAAAGACCAAAGCCCTTCAAACATTTGATGAGCCATTCCAGGCAGAGGCAAGGCACATAATGACCAATGGCCCCGGAGGTAGCACAAACACATGGGCTCAATGAAGAGGGAAAATGAAAAGCCCTTCTGTTCAGTACAAAAGTGCTGATCACCTGCCAAGTGGCAGACCCACTGCAGCAACAAAGGCAAGACAGGTGGAGTGAAGCAGACTATCACAACTCAGAGGATTGGCAGAGCACCACAACTATCTCAGGTAGCACATGGTTTTCTCTAAAGTTTCAGTCCTGCCAAGATGAAAATGCTTTAGAACTAAGATACATATTTTATGCTTTCATTCAGTCCATATTGATGCCTTGTAGCTTACTCAAATGAAAGGAACTTGGAGATAAGTCTCATACCTCATTAAACCACCTAGGAGGTTATGATAGCATTAAAAGAAGGGGAAAGAGGATGAGGAAAAGAAGCCAATGAACTCACTCTGAACACACAAAAATGTCATCTTGGGACTGAAAAAGGGGGAGAACAGCTTCCATGTAATTTCAGACAAGGGCAGTATTTCATCCAGGGCTCTGGATCTTGTTAGGTAAAAAGTATCACTGAACCCATTCAACAAATATCAGAGACTTTCTAAAGGCAAAGTAATGGGTCACTTTCTGAAGCAGTTGGTTAGGTTTAAAGAGCTCACAGAGCCAGCATGGTTCAACTCTGGGCCAGCCTGTGGGTGCAGGCTGAGTCTCAATACATCTGTCTTTGGGGGAGCACAGCCTGTAAGTCGAGGCCACGTCTAGAGCCAACCTTCCCATCCTGGGCTCCTTTCTGCAGGTGTGTCCTTTCAAGAGGCATCCTCAGCTACCCTCATGCCCACCTGACCCACCTGCCTGCCTGACCCATAAAACTAGAGAGATCAGCTCTGCTCAGCCCATGTATTAAAGTTCAGGTAGTGCACTTGTGTTTTCCTAGTTGTAGAGCAAAATATACTAATTTTAAAGGAAGAACAAAAATATGTGAATTATTAGTTGGAAGAGATTTTGCCTAGAAGAAGGGAGCTCACACTCTTCACCCAGAACTCAGTTTACCAAGACATGTTCATGCATCATTTCTCAGGTATCCACCACCCTCCTCTGTCATTTCTACCCTACTGCTCTGCTGAGCTCTAAGACCACAGTCCTAGCTGGCTACTAGATATTCTCCTCCAAACCCAGTGCTGAAATCTCAGAGCTAAACACTCTATATTCATCCCACAAAACTCTCTCCCCACCTCTCTTACTTTCTAAGTTTTTATATGACATCATTGCTCTTCCAGGTACACCAAATTGTAGTGTCACTTTGGTCTCATCAATGTCATTCTCCTATATTTCTATATTGACATTATTGAGTATGGAATAGGTGTCAGATATAATTCTGGGTGCTAAAGGACTAAATTAATTGGTAAACTACAAGACAAGGCTCCAACAATCTAGAAAGAGATATAAGATGCATCATAAATAAACATAAGCCAGGGCAGTATGAGCCACAGGAGCAGTTCAGAATATGCTGGCACAGTTCCCGCCTTGTCCACTTGACCCTGTCATAGCTCACCTGCTTTTCAGGTCTTAGCAATTTTTTACTAGAGTCACTTCCTACCAATCCACCTCTGGTTAATCATAAAACACTGCCTGTTCTATCTATTGATCTATAACCTTCCTAGATTAAAGGAAGATGACTGGTCTCTATCATATTACTAGATCTATCAATCATTTCCTAGATAAGACTGACAAACAGATAGATTTCTTCTTTCAAATATCTAATGGTTCTCCGTGGCCTGCAAAATAAAACTAACAATCTCAAAGATCTTCAGGGAAGACTCAAGATCCTCAAATGACCAGCACCATTGTAAGCCTTGACTCTGTCATATGAGTTTCAATTCTATACCATTGCCACTCTGGCCTCTGACCAGGAGACATCATTAGATGTCTCATCTCTCACTTCTCCATCAGCCTCTATTGTCCTGAGCTTCCTAACCTGCTTCAAATGGTACTATTTGGGGGTGGCCGTACATGTTTTAAACAGGCAAAGACAGTGCTGTGTGAGATGTGCTCTCTCACAGGAGATGGTGGCTACCAGGGAAGACTAGAGAAGTTAGCACAGAGTGAGGAATCACAGGGGAAGAAGTCCAGGCCAGGAAAAAAAGACAGAAGTATACCAGTATAATTCTTATATCATATGGTAAGTGGTATAATATCACTTAAAGTTAAAGTTAGTGACATAATCATCACTAAGATAAAAAAAGCAGAATTATAGCAAAAAAAATCAGAGCAAAAAGAGGAGATAATATACAATTTATTTAAATATTAAATGTTTTAAAATGCTAAAATGAAAGAAAGGGGAATAAAGGAGAGAAGACACATATATAAAACAAAAACATGATGCTATGCTTAAATTCAACCACATCATGAATCACATTAAATATAAATGCTCTAAACATACCAATTAAGAGACAGAACTTATTAGAGTGGATTTTAAAAAAAAACAAGACCCAACTATATGCTGCTTACAAGAAATGCACTTTAAATATAAAGACACAAATAGGTTAAAAGTAAAATGATGGAAAAAGCTATACCACCCTAACATTGGTCAAGAGAAAGCTGAAATTGCTATATTAACAGCAAAGTAGATTTGGGAGTACAGAATATTATCATGGCTAGGAAATGTTTTTAATAACATGCTAATTCATCAAGATGAAATAACAACACTAAATGTTTATGTTCCCTAATAACAAAGTTTCAAAATATATAAGACAAAGAGAAATAGACAAATTCACAATCATGGTCAGACTTCTATATCCATCTCTCAGTAAAAATAGAAGTAGACAGAAAAAAGCAAGAAAATAGGACACTTAAATAACATCATCTGCCAACCTGATCTAATCTACTATAACTGATACTGCTGACCATTTCACCCCAAAACAGCAGAATGCATATTCTTTTCTAGTGCACACAGAATTTTTACAAAGATAGACTACATTCTATAGCCATAAAACAAGTCTCAATAAATTTAAAGGGCTTCAGGATTTATAAAGTATATTCTGCTATCACAGTGGAATTAAATTAGGTAACTGCAAAATCCACAAATATCTGGAAAGCTAATAAACACATATTTAAAATATGAAAAGATCAAAGAATAAATAAAAAGGTAAATTAAAAAGTAATTCAAACTGCCGGGCTCAGTGGCTCAGCCTGTAATCCTGCACCTTTGGGAGGCTGAGGTGAATGGATTGCCTCAGCCTGCGGGTTTTAGAGCCACCTGGGCAGCATAGCAAAACCTCATCTCTACAACAAATCAAAAATTAGCCAGGCATGGTAGTGCATGCCTGTAGTTCCAGGTACTTGGAAGGCTGAGGCGGAAGGATCGCCGGGGCCCAGCAGGTTGAGTCTGCGGTGGCCAGGAGCAGCCACTGCACTCCAGTCTGAGCAACAGAATGAGACTCCAACTCAAAAAATAAATAAATAAATAAATAAATAAATAAATAAATAAATAAATAAAGTAATTTGAACTGAATGGAAATAAAATAAAACATAGAAAAATGTGTGAGAGGTCACTAAAGTAGTACTTGGAAGAAAATTTAGAACCAAATGCCTATGTTAGAAAAGAAGTTACCTATAAAATCAATAGCTTTCACTTCCACGTTAGGAACTAGTGAAAGAAGAATACATAACTCAATGTAAACACAAGAAAATAAATTACAAAGAGTAAACATTATTGAACTAGAAAGCAAAAATAACAGCTGCAAAGAAAAATCCACATCATCGAAAGGTAGTTCTTTGAGATTAATAAAATTGATAAACCTCTGGCCAGACCAATAAAAATAAGAGAGAGGAGACACAAACTATCATTATCAAGATCGAGAGAGGTGATATTATCCAAAAATTCTATAGCCATTAATGGATAATGAAGAAATATCATGAACAATATGTTTGACAACTTAAACTAAATAGACAAAGTCCTTAAAAGATACAAACTTCCAGTAATCACTCAAGGAGAAACAGATAACTACTAGTAATCTCCCAAGGAGAACTAGACAACATGAATAGCCAGATATATACGTATGTCCGTGCACGTGTGTGTGTGTGTGTGTGTCTGTGTGTGTGAGTGTGTGTGTGTGAATTTTACTTTATAGTTCATAAAAAAAAACACCTTCCCTTGAAAACATCCAGGCCTTTAAATATCCTGGCAAAATTTAAGGAAAAAATAATAGCAATTGAGGACTAAACAGGACTAAACAGTGATCTTTTTCTCCTATCCAAATTCCTTACTAGGAGGCTTAAAAGTCCTGCCTTATAAGAATTCACCAGATGGGGTTTTATTACCTATTGACCTATACACTGAAGTTTGTTTTCCAGTCTGACTCTGGCATAGCATCACACAACAGATAAAGAAGGGAACCAAAATATTTTATGATCCTGCAAAAACATGTCTTGGGGATTCCCAAACTCCAGGTACCTTGTCCTCTATTGATTTCCAAAATTCCTTAGATAGCGGCACTCCCAGACTACAAGCACCTTGTCCTCAACAGATTTACAAAATTCCTTGGATAGCAACTATAAATTGCCAGTGAATAAATCCTTAAATCCACCAATAACCTGCAAGTCCCCACTTGGAAATGTCTTCTTTCTGGGTCAAACCAATGAAAATCTCACATGTATTGATTTATGGGTTTTGTAACTTCTGCCTTCCTAGAATGTATAACCACACTGCAATTCAACTACCCTGAACATGCTCTCAAGACTATGTTTCAAGGTGCTCAAGTTGGCATGGAATAAACCATCTTAAAATATTTTGCAGAGTTTGTCATCTTTTTATCAACATGACTTTATATAAAATTTTGCCAAACATTGAAGATTAGGAAATACTTTTGTATTCACCCTACAAGGACAACAACAAAGGACGTTACAAGAAAGGAACCCATACACCAATATTCCTAAAGTACAAAAATGTTATAAAATAGATACAAAAATGTTATAAAATACTAGAAACAAGCAGCATTAACTGAATATTTGGTGACTAGAGGAGCAGACCCTGGTGGTTATTTGTGCTTTTCACCAAATAAGTCATGCTCTCTCCTCTCTTGAGCACTTGGCAGGCTGGCCTGTCCTGGACCTTTGTGACTGGATGGGGCATGCCTGTGTCACTTATGTGCTATTCCCTCTGCTGTGTTGACCAGCAGCTCGGGTCTCTGAGAACAAAAGATGACCAGGGCCTCTGCCAGGCCACAGTGGATCCAAAGGTCACTGAGATATCAGGGTTGCTTCTTCACACAGCATGACTGAGCCTGTCCTGACAGTGCTCTGATACCACTGCAGAACTGCTAAATTCAAACTCTGAAGCAGAGCTTGGAGATTTTATGGCACCTCAAGTCTGCACACCCCTGTATCCTACAGGAAACTAGAGCAATCTCCCAATGATGCACACCCCACGTACTGTTGACCACACCTGTCTTGGCATAACTGAAGGGCTCCGGCATCCCAGTTTCCAACCATTTCTCATTTCCCTCAAAGCTTTCTGTTTTCCCTACTCTCCTTCTCCAACCATTTCCCATTTCCCTCAAAGTTTTCTGTTTTCCTTAGTCGAAGAACAGTGACAAGTCAATTATACAGATGTATTTTCTATACATCTAAATCCATGTATCCCAAAGCTATCCCAAGTAAGACTCTCCAGAACAGCTTGTTAACAACAGAATTCCTAGAGATGAGCCAGTCATGGGTCATCCTGATCACCAGGGGAATTGGGAGAGGCTGGCATAATTGGAGAGGATGACCGTTAGACTCTCCACTAAGGCATAGCTATGCACCACCAGCTTGGAGAGTCAGCATGATCACCCATCAGGTAACATTCTCCCTCAATCTCCATTGGTTCTTTCCTTTTTAACAGAAATCAAACCTATATATTGCCTTATCTTACTTCACATATACTAGCTGATTATAAAACATTCTGAACACCTCTGACTAGCTGTTGTAGGTTAAATTGTATCCCGTCCCCCGTCCAAAAAGAACCAGTATGTTGAAGTCCCAACCCCAAATGCCTCAGAATGTGAGTAGATTTAGAGATGGAATCTTTAGAAAGGTGATTAAGTTAAAATGCAGCCATTTGGGCGAATCCTCATCCAATAGGACCAGGGTTCTTATCAAAAGGGGAAATGTAGATACAGACACGCACAGCAGAAGAATGCCATGGAAACATGATATAGCCATCAGCCAGCCAAGGAGAGAGGCCTGAACGAGATTCTTCCCTCAATGTCTTCAGAAGGAACCAGTTCTGCTGACACCTCACCATGGATTTCCAGCCTCCAGAACCATGAGGAAACAAATTTCTGTGACTGAAGTCACTTAGTTTGTGGTACTTTATCACAGCAGCCTGGGCAAACTAGCACACTGGTCAGTGATAAAAGTGCATAAAGGGATCTTATTGCCAGAAACATCTAATTATTATTCTTTTAAAAGGCAAGCATGGGTGGCTCTCACCACTGCCAGCCTGCTCTTCACTGGCTACTCAGCCACCAGTAACACAGCTCCCGCCTGAGGCGACCCATGGCTCCTGGACCTTGAAGCCCCCCCGTACCCCAAACACCACACTACTGAAGCCACTGCTACCACTGCCGCACCCCACCCCTCACCTGGGACCTGGCTCCAAGTTCCTCCCACAAACTGCACTGTGGAAGCAGTGACTATCACCACCGCCACGATTGCCGGCCCCCTCCCACCCTGGGCGGCCCTTAGCTCCCACCCCTGTGGAGTTCTGGGCTCTGCCACTTGCTGCACCACTCGACCCAGTCCAGCCGAGTAGCCCAGCGATATGCTGGCCTGCATTGCCCAGCAGTCCCGCATTCTACCTTCCCCAGCTCCTCCAGGCTGCAGTGAAAAATAGATCAGCTGGAGCCTGAGACCAGCCCACCCAGCTCAGCCCATGCCCCAGCTTGGGATCCAAGGCAACAACATCAAAATGGTAGGGACAGAAGCCCCTCCACCATGCTAGAGACATACAGGCCAGACCTGAGGGGCAGATTTGGCAGGCAGCCCAGATCTGATCCACCCCACAGCAGGCCAGGGGCAACTGACCCTAACTGTGAGCAACTCCACCAGCCTGCAATGAGTGCTAGAAATCAGAGCTGAAAGGACATTGGACTTAAAGAAAAAGTCTCAGAGTGTGCTTGATTCCCTTGTTTTAATTTTTTTTTATTTATATTCTTTGTCTATTTGTCTTACCCATCGTTTTTTCCCTTTTCTCTCTCTTCTTACCATTATCAATAACGTTTTCATACTTGCTTTGGTTCTGTTAGTTTACTGATGTTATTCTATTTTATTTTTTTTTCTCTTTAGACCTCATATTTGTATAGGGGAATAGTACACCAATAAGGAGGTTGGTTAGCTGTATGTCTGTATGATTGTATGTTTTAGTTTTTTTCTATGTTTGTTGGTTTGTTTGTTGGGTTTTATGGTATGTGTTTGTTTGGTGTGTGTGTGTGTGTGTGTGTTGTTGTTGTTTTTTTTTTGCTTGTATCTGTCTTTTTGTCTCTTTTCATTTGTTAGTTGCTACATTTGTCTGTTTTCCCTCTTACACTTCTCTCTCTCCACTTTCCTCTTTGAAAGGCGCAGAGAACAGTCAGAAGGGCGTCCCCAAGATGGCACTGCCTCCCAAAGACAACAAAGGCCCTAAGCTCCAGCTTTTCCAGTACGCACGAAACTTAAACCTGTGCTCAAACAACCTTTCCTTATAGGAATACTACCTCATGGTCTCCTCCAATAAGACCCCAAACATGGCACTGGCCAGCCCCTGCAAGGTCCATAAATACATCCCCCCCTGCATAACACTCTCTTGCTTTCTCTCTCTGTCTCCGCCACTCTCTTGCTGGCTCTCTCTCTCTCTCTCTCTCCTTCCCTCTTTCTCTCTTTCTCTCACACTCTCTCACCCTCTCTCCCTCTCTCTCTTTCCTCCTCTCTCTCTCACTCTCTGTCTCTCTCTCCCTCTCTCTCTCTCACTTTTCCTTGGTTACAGTCCCTTCCTATAACTGCCCCTTTAATAAATCTCTTGGTCTTAGCCAGGTGTGGAGTCGTCACTGGCGCCGAAATCCTTGCATTGGTGCCGTGATTCGGACAGGGTGGTTCCTCGCCTCTTTGTGTGTCTATCCCCATAGGCGGGACCCCTGACCCAGCGCTGGTGGCCACTCCATACCTCCCGGACCTTCCCCACTGTTCTGAATGAGTGAACTACATCCACCAGCGGTCCTTGGATAGGTGAGTTCCCCAGACACAGAAGCCTAAACTTGCCTGGGACCCCCCAGAGGGAACTGCCTGTTGATCATCTGGCAGCCACTCCAGCCCCCAGGCGAGGGGGAACACACCCTGCCTCAGCCTCCACGACCACCGTGGACCCTAAAGGCTGCCTCTTCTCCTTTATCTCTCTCAAACCTTAAAAACTCCCGTGGCTGCCAAGCTGCAGTGGGCCCCAGGGTTCCCACCTCTGCTAACCCACAGCGGTTTCCATAAAATTCTCTTTCTCTCCCTCTCTCTCTCTCCCCCCTCCCTAAGGAATCCCATGGCTGCCAGGCCACAGCGGGCCCCAAGGGTCCCACATCTGCTGGCCCACACCAGATTCTGAAGGACTCCTATATCTGCCGGGCAACCTCGGAGGTTTCAAGTCTATTGCCCCACAGTAAGCCCGGTTCAACCGGCAGGAATTGTGACTACAGTCCCTACCTGCCGCCTGGTCAAGTGCTCTCTGTCTGTTTTGAAAAATCCTAGTGCTAGGTGCCTTGACCCCCTTGGTTCTCCAGGAGATCCCTGGTTGTGCCAAACCTCTGTAATGACAGACTTTGCCATAGCCACACTGTTCGGACAGCCGACTCTTTGGGGGACACCCCGTTTAGTCTACCTGTTCCCCCATGGGAGGTTCGTTATCCTTGCCCGTCAATTCCCCTCTTAAATGTCTTTTAAACAATCTCACTACCCTTTCTCTGTCCCCGGATATCAAACCCAAATGCCTAATTTGCCTCTACACACAAGACTGGACAACATATCCCTTAGACAACCAAAATCAGTGGCCTATATAATATCTGTGAGCATTCAAAACAGTGGGTAGAAATTCCCCACGTTCAGTCCCTTTCTCTCTTCCATAAACACACCCTCTACAGCTTCTCTCTCTCCCTCTGTCCCACATGCATCTGTGCTTCCTCCTCCAAACTCCCCTCCCACCACCACAAACACTGTAAGGCCCCTCCCAGCAGCTTGCTCCTCTCCTGTCTCAGATTTCAATCCTGTGGAGGAGACCCCTCCTTCTTCTTCAGCTCCACCCACTTCTCCAGCAATTCAACCTCTGTGCCTCCCCTTTCAATCACCCCCAAGTATAGCCCTCCGGTAACCCGATCCAAGGCCACACCAGTCGTTCAGGTACACGTCCCCTTCTCTATCTCAGACCTCTCACAAAAAAAGTCTTACATCATACACAACTAATCCTGCCACCTCCATTTCTAACTTCAACCCAGGAAATAAACCTCCTATCGTCTGCTTTTACTATTCCACTCTCCATCAGTTTCTCCTCCTTCTCACCCTCCACTTTTAACTGAGAAGGAGGGGCTGGTGTCTCTGGCTGGGTCACCTATCTCTGGCCTCCAGGTTTTCTCTTTTGTCTTTGGAGGAGGTGCCCGACCCCAGCCTCCGCCCTTCTCACCCCCCTTCCCCTACTTGAAAAACCCATTCAACTTTCCACATGGCTTAATAGGTCTCTTCTCAAGGCGGGTGGCTTGGACAAAAGGATGTTAAAAAAACTTCTTCTTTGTTGTTTTCTTATGATAAATTTCTCTCAAGTTATATCTAAACTGGGACTATATCAACCTTCCCAGACAAAAATAAAGAGATCATGTAAATAAATCCTGTTAGCTAACTACAAAAGGTGTTAATAAACAGGCTAACTAGGACAGAATAAAAGAGGCTTTTCAAAAACCAAATAAAAATCCAGCAATGTTTCTAAGTCACCTCTCTGAGACATTGCAGCAGTTTAATAATGTTAATTTAAACTCTGTAGAGGGACAAACTCTTTGGGCTATATTTTTTTGTTGTTGTTGTTATTAATCAATAGTTTTTATTATGGTTTTGTGGGGTACAGTTAAGGGTTAGGTGTACAATTACGTTTCATTCAGGCACCCTGTTGATAAGAGGTGTTTTCCCATCCCCAGACAGATATTTGCTACTGTTAATCCCATCCCCCCCCCATAGTTTCCGAGTAACATAAGTCATTTTCTTATAGTATTACATTGAATGTTCAAGGTTCATTATATGAATGAGAACATGTGATACTCGGATCTTTGTTTCTGTGAGAGGTCACTCAGTATTATAGACTCTAGTTCCATTCAGGTTGCTGCTAAGTTTATGATTTTGTTCTTTTTTATGACTGCGTAGTATTCCATCATGTATATGTACCACATTTTTTTAATCCAGTCCTCTTTTGATGGGCAGCATTGTTGTTTCCAGGTTCTTGCTATTGTGAACAATGCTGAGATAAACATACGTGTGTATTATCTTTTTTATAGAGTGATTTGAGTTCTTCAGGGTATATTCCCAGTATGGGGATTGCGGGATCATATGGAAGGTCGATTTTTAGATCTTTTAGCAATCACCACACTGCTTTCCACAGAGGTTGCACTAGTTTACACTCCCACCAACAGTGTAGAAGTGTTCCCTTTTCACCACACCCTCTCCAGCAGCTGTTATTTTTTGAGTTGTTGATAATTGCCATTCTGACTGGAGTTAGGTGGTATCTCAGTGTGGTTTTGATTTGCATCTCCCTGATGATTAGTGAGGTTGAGCATTTCTTCATGTGTTTGTTGGCTTCTCGAATGTCTTCTTTTGTGAAGTGTCTGTTCATATCTTTTGCCCATTTTATAATGGAGTTGTTTGTTTTCTTCTTTTCAGTACGTTTCAGTTCCTTGTAGATCCAGGATGTTAAGCCTTTGTCAGACCTAGAGTTGGCAAAGACTTTTTCCCAGTCTGTAGGCTGTCTTCCTGCTCTCTTGATGGTTTCTTTGGCTTTGCAGAAGCTTGTCAGTTTAATAAGGTCCCATTTGTCTATCTTCTCTCTTAAGTCCTGTGGGTTTCGGGTTTTGTACAGGAACTGGATGCCAGTTCCGATTTCCATGAGAGTATTTCCTTCCTTTTCTAAGGTTCTTATGGTTTGAGGTTTTACATTTAGGTCTCTGATCCATTTGGAGTTAACCTTTGTGCATGGGGATAGATAGGGGTCCTGTTTCAATCTTCTGCATGTGGTCAGCC
>NW_007249775.1:22131-24107 GCF_000164805.1 Carlito syrichta
TGTCAGCCAATTTTCCCAGCACCATTTACTGAATAAGTTCTCCTCTCCCCAGTGGTAGGTGGTGGGGGCTTTGTCGAAGATGAGTTGGTTGAGAAATTGAGGTTTTGCTTCTGGAATCTCAATTCTGTTCCATTGATCTATATGCCTGTTCCTGTACCAATACCAAACTGTTTTGCTGACTGTAGCTTTATAGTAAAGTTTGAAGTCTGGTATTGTGATACCACTGCTTTGTTTTTTGGGGTGAGGATTGTTCTGGCTATTCTTGGACGTTTGTGTTTCCCTATGAATTCCTGTTTGGTTTTTTCTAGGTTTGAGAAGAATGTTGTTGGTAATTTAATGTGTATTGCATAGAATTTGTAGATTGCCTTAGGTAAGATGGACATCTTCACAATGTTGATTCTTCTGATCCATGAGCATGGAATATTTTTCCACTTGTTCATGTCAGCTTTGACTTCTTTGAGCAGTGTTTTGTAATTTTCATTGTAAAGGTCTTTCACATCTCCAGTTATGAAAATGCCAATGTATTTCATTTTTTTGTGTGGCTATTGTGAATGTAATTGTGTTTTTTATTTGGGTTTCTGTTTGTTTATTATTGGTGTAGAGAAATGCGATTGTCTTTTGTACATTGATTTTGTATCTGAGACTTTACCAAAGGCTTTTATCAATGTAAGGAGGCTTTTGACAGATTCTCTTGAGTTTTCAAGGTACACAATCATATCATCTGCACAGAGAGATAACTTGACTTCCTCTTTTCCTATTTGAACACCTCTGATTGCCTCCTCTTCTCTGCTCTAGCCAGGACTTCCAATACTATGTTGAACAGGAGGGGCGAGAGTGGGCATCCTTGACTAGTTCCAGTTTTCAGGGGAATTGGTTCCAATTTTTGTCCATTTAGGAGTATGCTGTCTGTGGGTTTCTCGTAGATGGCTTAAACTATTTTGAGATATGTTCCCCATATGCCTAGATCTTCAAGGGTTTTTATCAAGAAGGGGTGCTGGATTTTATCAAAAGCTTTTCCTGCATCTAATGATATGATAATGTGGGTTTTGTTTTGACATCTCTTGATGTACTTAATTGCATTTATGGTTTACGAATGTTGAACCAGACTTGCATCCCAGGAATGAAGCCTACTTGGTCATGGTGGATGATTTCTGAGATGTATTGCTGAATCCAGTTTGCTAGGATCTTGTTGAGAATTTTAGCATCTATGTTCATCAAAGATATTGGCCTGTAGTTCTCTTTCTTTGTTAAATCTTTACCTGGCTTGGGTATCAATGTGATGTTGGCTTCCTAAAATGATCTGGGGAGAGTTCCATCTTTTTCAATCGCCTGGAATACCTTCAGTAGGATTGGTATCAGCTCCTTTTTGAATGTCTTGTAGAATTCTGCTGGAAAGTCATCTAAACCAGGGCTTTTTTTGTAGGAAGTTTTCTTATTATGTAGTTGATTTCCTTGCTTGTTATTGGTCTATTTAGAGTCTTAATTTCTTCTTGAAATTAAGAAGAAACCTAGGTAGGTTGTGTGATGTCAGAAACTCCTCCATTTCCTTAAGGTTTTCAAGTATATTTTCATACAAGTGTACGTAGTAGTCTCTAATGATCTTTTGTATTTCTTCAGGGTCAGATGTGACTTCATCTTTTGTGTTTCTGATTGTGCTTATTTGGTTTTTGTCTTGTTTTTTCTTGGTCAGTCTAGCTAGGGGACCATCGATCTTATTTATCTTTTTGAACAACCAGCTTTTTGTTTCATTGATTTTTTGTATTATCTTTTTGTCTTCTATGTCCTGGATTTGGGCTTTATTTTGGTGATCTGGATTCTTCTTCTGAAATTAGGGTTTTTGTGGTCTTGCTTTTCCAGCTTCTTTAGGTGGCTTGTTAAGTTGTGAATTTCTGTTCCTTCCATTTTCTTCATGTGTGTTTGTAGGAATATAAATTCCCCTCTTACTACAGCTTTCAGGGCATCCCAGAGATTTTTGG
>NW_007249775.1:24413-32187 GCF_000164805.1 Carlito syrichta
AGTTCATTTGGTCCAAAGTCACATTGAGGTTCTGGATCTCCTTGCTGATTTTTTGTACTGATGATCTGTCTAGGGTTGTGAGTGGGGTATTAAAGTCCTCAGTTATGATAGTGTTAGAGTTGATATCTTTCTTTAGTTTTCCAAGAAGTTGCTTTATGAAAGTTGGTGCACCTATGTGGGGTGCATATATGTTTAGGATAGATATTTCTTGTTGATGGATTGAGCCTTTTATCATTATGCAGTGGCCTTCTGTATCTTTTTTGATTTATAATAGCTTGAAGGGTATTTTGTCTGAACTTAAGATCATTACTCCTCCTTTCTTTTGTATTCCATTTGCCTGAAAGTTTGTTTCCCATCCTCTTACTTTGAGTCTGTGGGTGTCCTTTCTAGTGAGGTGAGTCCCTTGAAGGCAATAGATTGTTGCCTGATGATATTTTATCCATTTTTCCATTCTATGTCTTTTCAGTGGTGCATTTAGTCCGTTCACATTTAGGCTAATAATTGAAATGCAAGAGTTGATCCCTGTCATAAGGTTCTTACAGAGTTGTTCCTGCTTGTTTGTTGTCTTTCTTTGGGTTTTGGAGTTGGATCATGTGTGTTTTTAATCTTTTGCCTGTACTCTTGTGAAGAATGCTGTTGTTCTTTTTTCTTTTTCTTCTGTGTTCAGTACTTTCTTAAGTGTTTCTTGTACAGGTGATCTGGTGGCAGCGTAGGTTCTTAGGCATTGGATATCTGGAAAAGATTTCAATTCTCTCTCACTAATGAAACTTAGTTTGGCTGGGTAGGTTATTCTTGGTTGAAATTGTTTCTCTTTTAGAACTTTGAAGATAGGGCTCCAGGCTCTCCTGGCCTGAAGTGTTTCTGTGGATAAATCTGCTGCTATTCTAATTGGTTTTTCCTGGTAGGTAGTCTGGCCTTTTTCTCTTGTTGCCTTTATGATTTTTCCATTTATAACTACTTTGTTTAGGCGAATTATTATGTGTCTGGGAGTTGGTCTTCTCATTTGTTGTCTTGCAGGGGTTCTCTGATTCTCTTGTGTTTGAATTTTTTCATCCTTAATGAGATGAGGGAAGTTTTCTTGAATGATTTCATGAAATGTTTGTTCCAGTGTGGCTTCTGTTTCTCGCTCTGCCACAGCAACCCCAATTATTCTTAGGTTTGGTCTCTTGAAGTGGTCATTCATCTCTTGCAGGTTTTGTTCTGTCTTTATGAGCTTCTTTTCTTTGCTTTTGGCAGTTTGAGTTAGTTCTGTGTTTTGGTCTTCCAGCTCTGAGATTCTTTCATCTGCTTGGCTGATTCTGCTTTCAATGCTTATTAGTCTGTTGTTCATTTCCATCACAGTATTCTTTACTGCTGTCATTTTTGACAGCAGCTTCTTCCTATTTTCCTCTTGTCTCTCCTCAATTTTTTAAATTCTCTCCATTAATATCTTGATGTCTAGGTTTGTTGCATGTAACCAGTCATTCTGGGGGCTCTTCATTGTTTGTGTTCCAGAATCTGTTTTCTCAGTGTCTGATTTCCCAGGGGTCTGTGTGAGACCTATATTCTTCTTTTGGTTTTTCTTCATTTGTGCGGTTTTTCCCCCTCCCTACTTTTTCCTTCCCTCCACATCACCGTCTTCTTTAATTCTGTTATTCAGGGGTAAAGGGATTGGTTTTACTTCTGTTTGTTCAATCTCCTATTCTTTATGTATGTCCTCTTACTTTGTTCAATTCTGGAGTTGCATTGTAGGTTGGAGGTGGTCCTTTTTGCAGTTTTGAGACTTACTTAAGGGGAGAGCTGTGATTCAAAATCTGTCTGCAGGTCCTGGTATTCTCTGACAGTTGTGTGGATAATGTGGAACACACTTCCCACTGCCTTGGAATCTGTCCGTGCAGTTGGGCTGTAGGTTTACTCCCTGAAATAAAATGTGTTTAGCAGAGGGCAGAGAATGGAGCAGATAGTGGGTTGAAGAGGGGAGTGGAGAGATAGAGGAGTAAGGGGGGAAACAAATATGTGTACCAACAAATAGAGAGAGAGGCCTATACTGAAACAGATAAAAACAAGAGACCACTGTTACAGATGAACCAACTCTCATACAAAAAATAAAAATAAAACATATAGATCTCCTTTAAAGAGGGTTTCAGAGACCTGGTTGCCCCATCGCCATCTTGCCGCTTCTCTGGCTATATATTTTATCTCCCAGTCAGCACCGGGTATTAGGTGCAAACTCCAAAAAATTTTTTAAAAGGGCCCACAAACCCCTCAATTAGAGCTATTGGACACGGTCTTTAAACTCTTTAACAATCAAGAGGAGGAAAGAATACAGGACCACCAACATAAGCAGGAAACACTTCAGCTTTTATCTACCACTTTAGCAAAAAAAGCCACCACTGATAATCTTTCACCACAGATGGTCAATAGCAGAAGGGGTACACAGCCCCCTTCCCAGGTTTGTTTCCAATGCCGTCAAAATGGGCATATGGCCAAAGACTGTCAAGCCCTGCCCACCAGCAAAACCCTGTCCCAAATGCAAGCAACATGGACATCGGGCTCATGATTGCCTCATACACCCAGAAGGAGGAAAGCACATGGCCCAGAGGCTTGCTGCAGTTAAGGGACACCAGGCATCTTAAAAAAGGGATCTCAAAAAGGGATCTCTTGGGCTTGCTCCAGTCAGATTGACTCACCCCTAGTTTGGTAGCCCCAGTGTCTTCGGGACAAACCATTAAACCAACCGATCCTAGGGTGGAAATATCAGTAGCTGGTGGGGTTATATCATTTGTTATTAATATGGGGGCTACATGCTCAGCTCTACTTAAATTCCTGGTCCACTCCTTCCTTCACCCCTTTTGGTTGTGGGGGTACAGGGCATTATATCCAGGTCCCTCCTTCACTATACCATTACTTCCATGTGTTCTGGGAAATCAAATATTTCAACACTCTTTCCTTGTTATGCCAATGTGTCCAGCTCCATTGTTGGCAAGGGACATTATGACAAAAATTAAAACTCACACCACTGTACTTTTTGGGTGCCTTTTATATAGCTTTAAATTTCCCTAATAGTTCCACATTGGATCCTATCTAAGCCCTTCCACTACATAGAAACTTATTGCTTTGGTTAGAGCTTTGAGGCTAGGAAAAATGTAAAGAAAGTTGTCAGTGTAAGGTATGTTTTTAGCAAAAGAGATAAAGAAAAATAATAATTGTATAGGAAAGAATCTTGTATGGTACATTTTGTTCTATAATAGAATGACTGGTTAGAGAAAGTGTAGAACAAAAATAGAAGGTTTAAGCATGTCAAAGTATGGTATGAGTTTATCGAACATATTAGGTGAAAGTTAGTGGAAAAAGTAAAAGAAATTCTGTAAACACTCGAGGCTACAAAAAAGGCTCCACATAGTTAGTCTGCATTGGGGGAATACCAACCTATCAATTGCTAAGAGGTGTCTCAAATATCTTCGTGAAAAGTATGACAAAAGGGGCACAAAACGGATATTTCCCATACCCCTCATTCTCTTATCTGTGTGTGTCTGTCACTTTAAATCTGCTAAAAAGCTGGTAGAGTTATTCTTTGGGACATGTGGTCTTTTAAAAACATAATTGGCACATATTTCTCGATGTCATTTGATGTCTCCTTTTATTTATGTGGTGTTTTCTCCCAACCCATTGGCGCTGTTAAAATTTCTGCCTTTTAGCTGGGCTCGGTGGCTCAGCCTATAATCCTGCACCTTTGGGAGGCTGAAGTGAGTGGATTGCCTGAGCCCACGGGTTCAAGACCCACCTGGGCAGCAAGACCTCATCTCTACAATAAATCAAAAAAAGCAGCTGGACGTGGTAGTGCATGCCTGTAATTCCAGCTACTTGGAAGGCTGAGATGGAAGGATCGCTGGAGCCCAGCAGGTGAGGCTGCGGTGGCCGGAAGCAGCCACTACACTCCAGTCTGGGCAACTGAGTGAGACTTCAACTCAAAAAAAAAATTTCTGCCCTTTGTTGTTAAGGTTGTGGGAAAATTGCCTGTTACATATAAAAAGTGTTACCGGTTATCTTAAATTCTTTCTGGGGACCACTCCCCCTCCCTTCCTTAGCCTATGTTCTCCTTCATAAATTCTAAAGGGGCTCATTCTAATCCACCTATAAAAATAATAATAATAATAATAATAATAATAATTTTATGATCTTTCTCTGACAACTAAAAAAAATAAATAGGCTGTTCTCATTTTCAAATGATAAAGGCAAGGTTAGTTAAAAGTAAGTCTGTTTCTAAAGGTTTAGGCCTTGCCTAAAATGGTGATCAACTGCTTGTCCCTGTAAAAAAACTGTTGGGAAGTCTCTTAGAGTCTTGTAATATATGCTGACTCCCTACTTTATATCGTAATACTAAGTAACACTAATGCTTGCGGTTTTTGGCTATGCTCATTTAATTTGTCCACGTCTTATGACTAAGGCTGCTGTTTAGTAATTCATGAGGTTTTCTGACAATTTTGCCTGTTCATAATTAGGAATATGTAGAAACAGATCATTTCACATCTTCGTGGTCTGTTCACTCTAAAGGGTTTTAAACCAGGCATTCTTATAGACATCATTGGAAAGTCATAAAGCAAAAGAAAAAAGAGAGAACTCCAAAATGAGCACCAGCCAGAGAAAAGGTAAACAAATTGGCAGTTTCCACTAAAGGCAAAACCTCCATCCACCCAAAAGAGGCCTGATAAGGATAAACCTGCTAAGGTGATGGTATCAGCTGGTATAAATGTGGTCAATCTGGGCACCTAAAGCACAATTGCTCTTAATAACCTAAGCCCCCAGAACTTTGTCTAATATCTGGACTAAAAAGCCACTGAAAGAGATGGTACGGCCTCTCCCAAAGGGAGGAGAAAACACCTAGTTCAGTGATAGTGGCTATTGACTAAAGGGGGAGGGACATGGCCCAGCACAGCACTCTGTATGCCATCCACCCAGAGAATCCTTGGGTCTATATAAATGTGGCTGGGGTCCAAATCAATTTCTTAATTAATACTGAGGCTAAGTTTCTAGCCCTTGTGCTCATACTGACCTTCTTCCTCCTAAAACCTGCTCTCCAGTAGAATTAAAGGTGTTCCAAATACTAAATGTTTCACTTAACAGTTTCTAAAAGGTAAAATCAAATTATAATTGTAAAAGGTTATCTATAAATAAATAAAAGGAAAGCAAAAAGCAAAGGAAAAATGTAAAAAAGTTGTTGATATACAAATAAGGCTTTAGCAGGATAACAAAAAAAAGGAATATAAAAAAATATATATTTATCTAAGAGGAAATCTTATATGGTATATTTCTGTCCTATAATAAAGTAGATAATTATGAAAATTTTTTTAAAAGTGGGTAGAGAACAAAATAAAATGGTATAAACATGCCAAAAATGGTATAAGTCATTGTCAAAACAAAATTCAATTAGCCCTCCTCTACTGTCTTTGTTACAAAAGAGCTAGTTTTTTCTTTTCAAAATCGTTGCACTATCATTTTGGCTAAATAAGTAACTTTTGCAACAACTACTGTAATTTTGTGTTATAACATGCTTTTAAAAACTTTAGACTTAAACTCTTCAAGTTCTTAATTCAGTCTCTTGGGTGAGATAAGCAGCAAGCTCCAGGAACCACACCTACCCCACCCCCTTCTAAATTGCCTAAAGGCCAGGTAAATTAATTTCACTAAAAACACCGCCAAATTGCTAACAAACTTTAAAATCTCCTTCCAGACACAAGGATTACTATCCAACATAAGATGAGTGGCAAAATCACCTGGACTTCACTTTCTAACATACCAATTGCTATAAAAATATATCAGACATATTATAAAAACAGTTCTCAATTTAAGCTATAACTTAACTACATGTCTCTAATGTTTTCAATCTTTCTTCAGACTTTATATCAAAGTGGCTATGTTTCCTTGTTAAAGTACAACTATAAATAATTTACAAAAAATATTTCAACTTATGTTAATGAATACATACAATTTATGGAACTTTCACTTTTCCAACATTTTTGGGGGACAATAACTCTTTTCATCATCGTTTACTTAATAATCTTTGCCTATGCTCTCACTTAATGTTTTATCACATACAAATAGCACTTGCTTAAGGTTCTGCCATTTTCCATTCATGCCCTTAAAAATAAATAAATAAAAACATTAGTGCAGCCCCATCTCAGCAAAAAATAGATACAAAAAAAAATCTTCGCCCCATTTCTCAGGATTATTAAAATATTTCCAAAAACAAAAATAAAAAATAAAAGATATCTATAAAAACCTAAAACACTTAGCTTATTCTTAATCTTTTGGCCTCAATGTAGCAATCAACAAGCATTCAGACATTCTACTAAAGGACAAGCAGCAGCCTATTTCATCCCCCCTAGGCAAATCTTCAGATATAAGATCAGGCACTTATTCCTTTTTGATACTACCTCAGTGTCCCGTGCCTCTTATGGGCAGGGATATTCTAGCCAAATTCCAGGCATCCATCACCTTTAACCCAAGTACAGCCCTGTGACCCTTGGCCCCTTTCCTTTCTTGGTTTAATTACCATCCTCCTTACTATATTACTTACTTGGTCAACACCTACAAATTGGCCATCCCCAACCAAAGCTTTTTTGGCTATTACATACTCCTCATCATAACTAGCTTCATTCTTATTCAGTGTCTTTTATAAAAAGTCACCCCATTTTCCTGGCTCTCAGTAGTCCAACAGGGAGCACATTTTCTCAACTACTCACATATAGGCAACCTTTCTAACTGCTTCCTATGTGCAGCCCTCAGTCGCCCCCATTTATGGCAGTACCATTCATAGGAAATCTTACCACCCCCTACACACAAAATCCTACTGTTCATTTCCCCCCACTATCAGAAATTCCCCTGTTCACAGCTTCAACACAACCATCGCTTGTAAATGTTACCTGTGCCCCACCTGGCTTCTTCTTCTGGTGCTGTCCCTAAACATCACTTAACTTTTCTTTTAGGTATGCTCTCTTCCAGGTTCTCTATTTACCTCCACAGTCTACTCCAAGACAGCTGGTTACTACCACCCTCGTGCTCACTGGAGAACTGGCCAGAACAAGTCGCCATTCTACATTTACAAGGAACTTTCAAAAATCTTGCCGGGCTCGGTGGCTCAGCCTGTAATCCCCCGCCTTGGGAGGCTGAGGTGAGTGGATTGCCTGAGCCTGCAGGATTGAAACCCACCTGGGCAGACGAGACCTCATCTCTATGATAAATCAAAAAATCAGCCGGGCGTGGTAGTGCATGTCTGTAATTCTGGCTACTCGGAAGGCTAAGGTGGAAGGACTGCCAAGCCCAGCAGGTCGAGGCTGCAGTGGCTGGGAGCAGCCACTGCACTCCAGTCTGGGCGACAGAGTAAGACTCCAACTCAAAAAAAAAAAAAAGAAAAGAAAGAAAGAAAGCTTACAGTTGAAGTTCTTTATTAGGTTCAACTCTTATGATGCTCCTTTTCTGATCATCTTAAATTTCCAGGCAATTGTAATTATCAAAGAGATCTGTGAAACAGCATGACTTGCATATAAGAAAGATTAAGAATGGTGCCAAGTTCAATAAATTGTTATATTGTGAATAACCATCTGACAGAAAGGAGAAGTGCCAGAAATAAGTCAAAGAGTTCTCTATACATAAATTTCCTCATGGATTGAAATTCTTATTTCTTTTTTTTGAGTTGGAGTCTCACTCAGTCGCCCAGACTGGAGTGCAGTGGCCGCTCCCGGCCACCGCAGCCTCGACCTGCTGGGCTCTGGCGATCCTTCTGCCTCAGCCTTCC
>NW_007249775.1:32386-40502 GCF_000164805.1 Carlito syrichta
GGCATGCGCTTCCACGCCCGGCTGATTTTTTGATTTATTGTAGAGATGAGGTCTCGCTGCCCAGGCGGGTCTCGAACCCGCGGGCTCAGGCAATCCACTCACCTCAGCCTCCCAAAGGCGCAGGATTACAGGCTGAGCCACCGAGCCCAGCTTAAAGCCCATTTCTTCTTGAGCCTGATGCCTTTTTACTGTGGTCACAATAGGACTCCTTCCCCTCCTGCATCCTCTCACTCCTCAACATCAAATGACTCCAGCATGGGAACCTCAACTTCTGACTAAAAAGCTGCCCATGAATCCCAAACCTATCTCATTGTTGGTGGGACTGTTACCAAACCAAACTTGGGTCTGCTCACCCCATGAAGTAAGGCCAAACATCCACACCAAGGTTTTAGAGCGAGAGAAAAGAGCACATGTATTTGCAGGACATCGAGCCAGGAAAATGAGGCAGCTGTGCTTAAGACCCAACCTCCCTGATGGCTTGTAATCCAGGATTACTGAAGACAAGAATAAATTTTAGGAAAGCAGAAGTTACAGGCAAAATCATAAACCAATACATGGAGATTATGCCTTGGTGGCCTAAAAAGGTAGGAGCGTTTAAAGCAGAGACATACAAGTCATAGGTGGATTTAAAGATTCGCTGGTTTGCAGTTGGTTAAGGAAGCAAAGCTTTGTCTAAAAACTTGGAGTCCACAGAAAGGAACGCTCAGGTCTGGCCTATAGGTGTGACTTTTACCAGGGCCACCAGGAATAAATTTAGAACAAAGAATGGTGGTCAGGGTTCAGTCCTCAGTGCTCCCTTGTCTGAGGCATGTACCAGCAAATTCATTTGGGCGGAGTCTGGAGAGACATGCATTATGACATTATCTCTAGTTTCTTTTTTTTGGTTTTGTTTTGTTTTGTTGAGTCAATCTCACTGTATTGCCCAGGCTGAAATGCAGTGGCACGCTCTTGGCCTCCACAGCCTTTGCCCACTGGGTTCAGGAGATCCTTCCACTTGAGCCTTCCAAGTAGCTGGAACTACAGGCATGTGCCACCATGCCCGGCTGACCTTTTGATTTATTGTAGAGATAAGGTCTCACCAAGTTGCCCAGGCTGGTCTCAAACCCCTGAGCTCAGCAATCCTCTCACCTCTGCCTCCCCCAAAGTGCTGAGATGACAGGCATGAACCACTGTGCCTGGCCTATCTTTGGTTTCTACAAGGAACCAAGCATCTTTTAACTCTACTTTTCTTGTCTATTGTGTTAAGCTATTGTTACCTTCTTATCAGGTTGCTCATTTACTTATCAGGGCTAGCTAGGTGCCTGGAATTTCCCTTGAAGGAACTCAAAATTGTCCTTTATTTCCAAGCTTGGTGAGGCCTAGCAGACCCCTAAGACAGTTCCCTGTTCTGTCCCATAACACCCTTGAGAGATTGATTCAATGGACTTACACGTAGGGAATGTCATGGTACTATGCAACTGAAGATCCATTTGCAGCTGAGATTCCATTTAGGAAGTAATTAGAGATTTTAAAGACCTCTCCATCACTGCAGCATCACAAATTGCTCATTCACAGAGAATAAATTCAAACATACACAACAGACATCTCTCACAAGGGATCAGAGCTAAAGCAGTCAAGATTCTAGACTGATCAATGAAATCCAGATTCCCAAGTCTCCAGCATTCTGGGTTCACCTTTTGCCCAGGCTGGAGTACAGTAGCATGCTCATGGCCACCACAACCTTGACCTGCTGGGCTCAGGCGACCCTTCCACCTCAGCCTTCCAAGTAGCCGGAACTATAGCCGTGCGCCTCCATGCCCAGCTAATTTTTCTTCTTCTTCTTTTTTTTTTTTTGAGTTGGAGTCTCACTCTGTTGCCCAGACTGGAGTGCAGTGACTTGCTCACGGCCACCACAGCCTCGACCTGCTGGGCTCCGGCGATCCTTACGCCTCAGTCTTCTGAGTAGCGGGAATTCCAGGTGTGCAGTACCACGCCCGGCTAATTTTTTTTTCATTTGTTGTAGAGATGAGGTCTCGCCAAGTTGCCCAGGCAGGTCTCAAACCCACGGGCTCAGGCGGTTCACTCACCTTGGCCTCCCAAAGCGCGGGATTACAGGCTGAGTCACCGAGCCCGGCAGCTCATTTTTCTCCATTGTAGAGACTAGGTCTCACCAAGTTGTCCAGGCTGTGCTCACGCAATCCTATCGCCTCTGCCTCCCAAAGTGCTGGGATGAGAGGCTTGAGCCACCACACCTGACTGACCTTTTGCTTTAACATCCAAATTATTCATCTCATAACCCCATCTCAAGTACTACAGGCAATTTAGAACCACTGGTGGAATTTTCATTCATTCATTCCCATAACTTTTTATTAAGTAACTACTGTGTGTCAAGCTATATTCTAGGCACTAGCGAAAGAGCATGAAAAGCAGATTTTAAAAAGCCCTGCCCTCAGGGAGCCTACACTCTGTGTGTGTTTGAGAAGGGAGTTGGGGAGTGGGTAGGTTTTCTGGTTGTTCCATCATGCAGTCACTTCCCCTGTAGTCCCCTGTATCTTGCCACCTGCTGCATCTCTTTCTGCTTTTGGCAGGACATGACACCCTCACTTTTTTCACTTCCCATAGAGCATCACGCATTTACAAGCTTGTGTGTACCACAGGCTTTTTGTAGGGGATGAAGGCTAGCCAGAGATGATGACATAATGAAGTGCAGGCAACAACTTAAAAAGGAATATTCAAAATTGCTGGTCTAAAAAGCTGCTTCC
Source organism: Carlito syrichta (assembly GCF_000164805.1). Classification (NCBI taxonomy): domain Eukaryota; kingdom Metazoa; phylum Chordata; class Mammalia; order Primates; family Tarsiidae; genus Carlito; species Carlito syrichta. Next base: position 35,128 of record NW_007249775.1, read on the forward strand.
CCTCCCCCGGTGGGTGGTTTCTATTCTTCCTGGGACTCTGGCTCACTGCCATCTTCCCGACACTCTCCCAGGACCCTTCTCAGCCCCTGGTTTTCCTGGCTGCCAGCCTCTGACCCTCGATTTCCTTTTACTTTTTTCATGCAACACCATTCACCCACAACTTCCAGACTATGCCCTGGGGTGAGGTGGATGGAGAGCGAGGGGCTTCACCTTTCCCACATCAAAAGTTTGCCAAGGATTTTTTTAAAAAACAAAGAACCATCTCATCTTGCCTGTTGCGAATCATGCCACCACCCCCCCACCATGTGAAAGCAGCTGCAGTCTGTTCTCGTTTCAATAGAATTTTTTTCTCATTACAGTCAGCCAGCATTTGTGGAAAAACAACACGCAGCATGAATTGCTAAAGCCTACCCTAAAGTGGGATTTATGTACTCTCATTAACATAGACTAGGAAAAATGTCATTAAAGATTCCAAACAAGTTAACAACCAGCCCCTGCATACTAAGTGTCGAACAAGTAGAAAGTGAGAAAAATCTTATGAACAACAAAACTGGATCACTAGCACACACAGTATATCAAAATGACTTTCAAACATATCAAAAATCCAAACAAAAAAAGACCATGAAAGTAACAGAATATGATTGGAAATTTTAATAATAATATTCTTGGATAGTAAAGACTTCATAGTGTAGGAGGCCAGACACGCCACCCAAGAAAATACTTATTTGGCAGATTCTGATTATCCAGAGGACTGCAGACAGGAATAGCTCTGAAAAGCTGTTCTTTTGTGAAGGAAATTTACATCGATCTACCTCACTAAGGTAAATAGGTAAGTAAGCAGAGGTTTTCCTCTGAGGTCCTCCAACCCCCCAAAGATGGAAAACAGAGACTACCCCCATAGAGAGGCTACCACAGGCAATCACCTATTCTTCTGACGGTTGTTGACTGAGAGATTTCATATGCATAACAAGACAGCCTCTGCTCACCATGCATTTCCTCCCCTCACTCCCCTATCGCCTGTGGCCACCCACCCCGCCCCCAGGAGCCCCATGCCCCTCTCCCTGTGTGCTATAGAAACTGAGTCATTTGGTGCATCTTTGAGTCTCATATTTTGTGTGGCTCCCAGGCATCTGTGCAGGTAATGAATTTTAATGACTTTTCTCCTGTTCATCTGTCTGTTGTCAGTTTTTTGTTGTGTGTGTGTGTTTTAAATAAACTCAAATTATCAAACCTTCAGAAGGGAGGAAGGAGAAGTCTCTTTACCCCGACATTAGCACTCTACTTCAACCACTAGACCCAGCCACTCCAACTCCCTTCCACGCCTGAAGACTTCCTTGCATAACTCACAGTTCAATGACAAAAGCCTATGTCTGGGCTATTCACTAAGTGCTGTTCACAGCTGGGCTTCCAATGTCCTGCTCCAGGGGCTCAGACAGCGTATCTTCAGGTTGGCAGCCGCTCATGAGATACCCATTGCTAAATATTACTGAGTACTTGCTCACTCAAAATACTGCCCGACTAATCTAGTGATAAGGCAAAGCGAAGTTTATTGATTGCTACAGTAGGGAAAGCATTACCTTAGTAGTGAGATAAAATCTTAGTAGGAGCCGGCTCGGTGGCTCAGCCTGTAATCCCTCGCCTTTGGGAGGCTGAGGTGAGTGGATTGCCTGAGCCCCCAGGATTTGAGACCCGCCTGGGCAGGCGAGACCTCATCTCTACAATAAATAAAAAAATTAGCCGGGTGTGGTAGTGCGCACCTGTAGTTCCAGCTACGTGGAAGGCTGAGGCGGAAGGATCGCCAGATCCCAGCAGGTCGAGGCTGCAGTGGCCGGGATCGACCACTGCACTGCAGTCTGGGCGACAGAGTGAGACTCCAACTCAAAAAAAAAAAAAAAAATCTTAGTAGGATCTTGGAGCGGAAAGGCATAGTCAGGAGTTTATGGGTCTTGGAGTTTGGGTTTAAGGTGAGTCTTCCAATGAGAGGGTGGCGTGATTAATATTGTATAAGGATCATGATATAAGAATTAAAAATTAGCTGGACATAGTAAGCCATGTCTGTAATCTCAGCATTTTAGGAGGCCAAGTCAGGAGGATTGCTTGAGCCCAGAAGTTCAAGACCAGCCTAGGCAACATAGTAAGACCTCATCTAGACAAACACACACACACACATATACACACAACTCAAAAAACTTAGCTGGGCATGGTGGCATGCACCTGTAGTCCCAGTTACTTGGGAGGCTGAGGTGGAAGGATAACCTGAGCCCAAGTGGTCAAGGCTCTGTAGTGAGCCATGATCACGTCACTGCACTCCAGCCAATAGAGCGAGACCCTGACTCAATAATTATGACAATAATAATATTTTTAAATGGGTGTACATAGTAAGGTAAGAGATTTGAAGCAAGTGTTTTAAAGAGTCGTGGAGAATAAATTGTCATTTGATGTTATATATTAAACACTTTGATATTTATTTAAATAGAAGAATGTTCTTTAAATGAAAAATACAGTTATTTACAATCTTTACCTTTCTTGATGAGTGTTTCCTGAAAAAAACAAAGCTGTATTGATGAAAACAATGAAATAGCAATGTTATATTATTGTAGAGGACATGTTGGCTGTATATAGATGGTTTCAGTTCCATGTTCTCTCATAGTCATTCTTAAGCCTGAAGGGAGAGTTGGGAGACTTTAACATCTGAGAGTGTGATCAATCCAGATCTTCTTTGCTCTTTGTGTTACCGTGATTATGCATAATGTTTCTGAAGAGAGTTCTATGGTTTGAATATGGGTTGACATCAACGAAGCTTATGTTTAAGTTGCCATTATGGGAGGTGGGGCTTAGTGGGAGGTGTGTGGATCACAGAGGCAGAGCTCTCATAAACACATTAATACCATCTCTTGGGAGTGAACTGAACTCCTGATTTCCTTCAGCCTACTCTATTTTTTCATAGCATTTTTTATCTTCTAACATACTATATGTCATTTACTTATTTATTGTGTGTGAGTGTGTGTGTGTGTGCGTGTGTGTGTGTGTTTAGCATGGGAATTTTCTAGTGAAAACCAGAAAACCTCTAGACAAATTCTAAAGAGCTCCAACACTGTGTATGGTTATTGTTTACTGTCTGTTTGATGACTCCCCAAGAGAAAAGGTCTTTTCCATGTTTTTTTTTCCCACTAACGTATTCAAAATACCCAAAAGAGTACTTGATAAATCACAGGTTCTTAAAAAAATTCTGTTGAACAAATACAACTCTTTTTTTTTTTTTTTTTTTGAGTTGGAGTCTCACTCGGTCACTCAGACTGGAGTGACACAGTGACCGGGAGCGGCCACTTCAGCCTCAACCTGCTGGGCTCTGGTGATCCTTCCGCCTCAGCCTTCCAAGTAGCTGGAACTACAGGCGTGCGCTACCACACCCGGCTAATTTTTGATTTATTGTAGAGATGAGGTCTCGCCAAGTTGCCCAGGCGGGTCTCGAACCCGCAGGCTCAGGCAATCCACTCACCTCGGCCTCCCAGAGCGCTGGGATTACAGGCTGAGCCACCGAGCCTGGCCTAAATACAACTCTTAGGAAAGTACCTGGTCAATAGTCAGCACTAGGAAAGTGTTCATTCTCAAGGAGGAGTATCTACAGGACTAAGAAGAGGAAGAAAAAGTGTTTGAACCTAAAAATAAAATTCCCTGAGTTGCTAAATTAGAAAAATTAAGCCTTCTTTAATCCACTTAATTTGGGAGAAGTCCGTGTGAATTGGTAACAAGTTACATTTGCATGATGATTTAAAAGAGTTTAGTTACATACACTTGCATATAGCAATTCTTTTAACAGAATGCCCAGGTCACAATTCCTCTGGGTCTGCTTCTGTGGCTTAAACAATAAAAATTTTTTTCTCATAATTCTAGATGCCAGAAATTCAAAATCAAGATGTCAGTAGGTTTGGTTTCTTCCAAGGTCTCTAATCTTGGCTTATAGATGGTCATCCTCTCTCTGTGTCTTCCATGTCTTCCTTCTCCATGAAACTGTGTCCAAATGTCCTCTTTTTATAAGGTCACAGAAGATAAGGGTCTTATTTTAGCTTAATTATCTCTTTTTCTTTTTTTTTTTAAGTTGGAGTCTCACTCTGTCGCCCAGACTGGAGTGCAGTGTTATGAACTGATTTGCAGTTCTTCAAAATGCATATGTGGAAATGAGTGAATTGCCTGAGCCCGCGGGTTCGAGACCCACCTGGGCAACTTGGCAAGACCTCATCACTACAATAAATCAAAAAAATTAGCCGGCTGTGGTAGCGTGTGCCTGGAGTTCCAGCCTCGACCTGCTGAGCTCCAGCAATCCTTCCACCTCAGCCTTCCAAGTAGCTGTTACTACAGGCGCATGCTCCCACGACCGGCTAATTTTTTTGATTTATTGTAGAGATGAGGTCTCGCCAAGTTGCCCAGGTGGGTCTCGAACCCGACGGCTCAGGCAATTCACTTATCTTGCCCTCCCAAAGCGTGGGATTACAGGCTGAGCCACCGAGCCCAGATAATTATCTCTTTAAAATTACATCTCCAAATGCAGTCACATTTCGGGGTACTGGGACTTAGGACTTCCACATATGCATTTTGAAGATCTGCAAATCAGTTCATAACACTCATAAAACTAAAGCATATACATTTGTTTGACAAAAGATGAAATTAAGTTAGATCTTTCCTTAGATATGCTGCATAGAATGTATTAATCCAAAAATAAATGTCAACACCAATAAAATTTCCCCAAAGCCCACAAAGACATGGACACTGAACAGCATGATGCTGAACAACTACTGGGTTAACACTGAAATCAAAGCAGAAATTAATAGACTCCTGGAAAAAAATGAAAATGAAGAAGCATCTTACCAAAACCTCTGGGATGCCATGAAGCAGTTCTAAGAGGAGATTTTATATATCTACAAGCACACATCAAGAAAATGGATCTCACAAGTTGAGGGCGTAACAAATCACCTAAGGAGAAGACCACCAAAACCCTAACTTTAGCAGAAGAATCCAAATCACCAATATAAGAGTCCAAATACAGGACACAGAAGACAAAAATATCACAGAAAACATCAGCCGGGCTCGGTGGCTCAGCCTGTAATCCCGCGCCTTGGGAGGCTGAGGTAAGTGGATTGCCTGAGCCCGCGGGTTCGAGACCCACCTGGGCAACTTGATGAGACCTCATCTTTACAGTAAATCAAAAAAATTAGCCGGGTGTGGTAGCACGCACCTGTAGTTCCAGCTACGTGGAAGGTTGAGGCGGAAGGATCGCCGGAGCCCAGCAGGTCGAGGCTGCCGTGGCCAGGAGCGGCCACTGCACTCCAGTCTGGGTGACGGAGTGAGACACCAACTCAAAAAAAAAAAAAAAAAAA